>NC_051334.1:142541283-142619973 GCF_015220235.1 Choloepus didactylus
AAAGCCTGTTTAAGAATGTGTGGTGGGAAGATGTATGGAGGGGAGGGTCTGATAGCTAAGTGCTGCTTTGATGTATCTCCAGTACCCAGAGCAGTGCCTTGTACATAGAAGATGCTCAATAAATATGTGAAAATGATGGGCAATGCCATGCTTCTCAAGCTATTTATTTTAGTTGTAAAGCCTTTTTTCAATGAAGCCTTACCTGGAAGCTCAATATATGAAATGAATGAAACAGACACAGCACTGCCCTAGTTGAGGGGAGCTAGGGTTGAGCACTGTCTCTGTCTCCTCTCACCCATAGAGTTTCCTCAGGACAAAGTTTGAAAACTACTGCTGTAGTCAGCTGGAAAGCAGTTAGCACAACCCTAACTCTCTTCCAGGTTAACCACAGCCATGTGGAGATCCTAGCAAAAATAAATGGAGATTTGAAGGTCACGACACTACAAAGGAAATATTTGCATTTGAAAAGATGTTCTCAATCTCCACTCCTTTCTTTCTAGGGAGCAACAATTAGTAAGAGCAGAGGGGAGGGGGTTTTGAGTAGGAGACTTCTGAGTTGGTCCATGAATGTGTATCAATGTAATGTTTGTTTAATTTTAAATAAAAGAAAGAAAGCCACTCTAGCAAAGATTTCTAGCATTCAATAGAAACCCATTTGGTGTTATCTTATAGGCAGTCCTGATTTGAAAATACAATGTAAAACTCCTCAAGGAGTCTGGTCTGTAAGTAGGTGGTGCTGCCTTTTGCACTAGTGTACCCTGCTTTTACTCTGATGGCTATTAACATTCCTGACCAAGTTCATGGTTGGCCTTGGGCATATGGGCACACCACCTGCCAAGAGGGGCTTGCCTGGTAAGAGAGTCCCTGCAGGACTGGGACCCGCTGCCTGACCTGGCCTTCTTTCCTCCACCCACCCTCAATACCACCACCACCACCTCCTCCCCCACTCCCTCCCTCCTCACCCCCGCCCGAAGAGGGCAAGGGAGGGAAATCAATCCAGGGTCCGCTCATTTGTCAAGACGATGACCAAGACTTTTTCTCTCTCGATCAAGCTGCCAGCCTTATTCCTCATGTGCCCCTACCTGCTCCCTCCCATGTCCTGACTACCTTGAAACTAATCTTGCTGCTGTGGGACTGCAGAGAAAAACAATCAGACCATAGAGGGGAAAAAAAAGGAAAAAAATACTTCAGACCTTGACTAGTTTAAATATCAAACTCGCCCCCAATCTCCTTCCCCCCTTTCCTGCTCAACCCTGCTACCAAGGAGCCTGGGCGTCTTCTTCTTTTTTTTAATTCAATTTTATTAAGATATATCCACACACCATGCAGTCATACAAAGCATACAATCAATTGTCCACAGCACCATCATATAGTTGTGCATTCATCACCAAAATTAATTTTTGAACATTTTCATTACCACAGACACAAAAATAATAAGAATAAAAATTAAAGTGAAAAAGAACAATTAAAGTAAAAAAGACTACTGATTGCCGTTTTTTTTTCTTCCCCCATTTTTCTACTCATCCATCCACAAACTAGACAAAGGGGAGTGTGGTCCATCTGGCTTTCCCAATCACATTGTCACCCCTCATAAGCTACATTTTTATACAATTGTCTTCAAGATTCATGGGTCTTGGGTTGTAGTTTGATAGTTTCAGGTATTTACTGCTAGCCATTCCAATTCATTAGAACCTAAAAAGGGTTGTCTATATTGTGCGCAAGAGTGCCCACCAGAGTGACCTCTCAGCTCCCCCTGGAATCTCTCAGCCACTGAAACTTACTTCATTTCATTTCACATCCCCCCTTTGGTCAAGAAGATGCCCTCCATTCCACAGTGCCAGGTCTAGATTCCTCCCTGGGAGTCATATTCCATGTTGTCAGGGAGATCCACACCCCTGGGTGTCAGATTCCACGTAGAGGGGAGGGCAGTGATTTCACCCGCCAAGTTGGCCTAGCCGGAGAGAGAGGGCCACATCTGAGCAACAAAGAGACACCCAGGAGGAGACACTTAGGCACAACTGTAAGCAGGTCCAGCTTCTGAGAGTCTTCTAGTTGGGTAGTTCCTTACCTTCCTCCTCCTCTCTCAGTGCTTACAATCTCCAGTAGCCTAATTACCACAAAGGAAAACATTCTGAGCCAAGTGGTCCTAATAACTACCTCAGGAAATTTCTTAGCCATCCCAGTGAACAACCCTTCTCACTATCATCCAGTGCTTTTCCTCCAACCCACTCCCAGCCCTTCAAAAGCTGGCTATCCTGTTTCCACAAAGTTGAGTTCTACCCTCTCTCCCCTGATATAGCAGCCCCTGAATAAAGTCATCCTTGCCTGTTTAACATTGTCCAGTGCAGTTTTTTCCTTGACAGTGGTCTGGGGAATCAAGGCACATCACCGATCTGCATTTGGAAGACAATTTGGGGTACCAGACATCTAATTTTTAGGCTTGTTGAAGGAATAAACCTCTTGAAATAAGAGGTTTTCATCATTATCCATCTTGTGGCCCTTTTATGTGAACCTCTTTACTTGTGCCACAGACTGTTTCTCCTCATGGGAGCCAGAAGAGACAGGAAGATAATTAGTGCTGGGAACACCATTCAACAGCAAGGGAAACTGAGGGGGTGAAAAATGTTCTGCTCAGGTCAGACAGCAAGACACAGTGGGCACCAGTTTCTCTCCTACTGCCTGGCATGGCTGCCTTCTCTTCACGAGTCCCCTGACTTCCCTATCCTCAAAATCAAGCTGAGGCCTGACCCTGACAAAGATGAGAGCTGTCCAGCTGCCCCTGCCCTTCCACTATTACTGACTTCAGCCCCCCATTCAGGCCAAAACCCACAGCACCTGGACTAGCCATTTGTACTTAAGTAGGTGGAATCACAAAATTGGTCTTAGAAGTGAAGCCACTCAAAGTTAGGGCTGGAGGGGACCCTGAAGATCAGGCGAATCTAAGGTCTGGAGGACTTGCCCAGGGTCTCACTTCAAGTTGTGACAAAGCCAAGTCTCCCAGACAAGTTCTCCTAACTATGCCTCATGTCTTTCTGGCTACATCCTAAGTTCCCTCATTTCATTTCTTGGCATCTTTTTCCCAGTGTGCCAACTTCCCTTCTCCCCTCTCGTTTACTGTCTCACCCAAGGGAAGCTCTAGGGTTCAATTCGCAGTACCTGCTCTCTGGGATCTTGTTATTGATTTAAAGGGTGGACTAATGAGCCAAAGAGACAGTGCCCAGATAAAGCCCACAGTTCCTAGCTCTGAAACACGACTTGATGACTTGATGTCCCTGATATTTGTTCAGAAGTGAAAACGATGGCTCCCAGAGTTTAGGTGACTTGCCCGAGGTCACCTGGTTAAGAAGTAGCCGCAGCAGGAACCACCCATAGGTCTTCATGTCCCTGAGGCAGGGTTCTGTCCAACTACTGATCCTGGCACTGCCCAGAGTCCACAGGAGCCCAGACCCCACCACCCCCACGAAACAGCGTGATCGTGGGGAAGTGAGTTATTACTTGAGATCTCCAAGCCTCCGTCAGCAACTTTGTGCGTATGGCTCCCGTTCGAAGTGTGGGCTTGGGAGGCAGACACTAACAGCGTGTGTGCTTGGTCTACCACCCTGGCCTGCTGGAAGTTCACGGGGCGCCCTCGAGGAACCCCAGTTTTTGTGAGCCAGTCACCACGGCTCATGCCCAGCCCCAACCCTCTCCAGCGCAGCCCCCCATTATGACGCGCCAATATTAGAACTCAGCGCTCCCGGGCGGCGTACCCCGAGGCAGCTCCGCCGTTAGGCTGCGCCAGAATCCGCGGACCTCCTTAGGAGTCGCATTCTAGGCTCGGTCTTCCGCCGGCGATTATCTCATAGCCCCAGAGAACCCCTGAACCCAAGCAGCCCCGGTTCTCACGGCTGCGCCCACAGGGCCTGTGGCCCCTAGGGCCCCGCGTGTACCCAGCGGGGCGCCCGCCATCCGCCCCGGTGTGGATTCCAGCCTTGAGCTGTTTTCCCTATCAGGTCAGGGAGAGAAAGGGTGAGGGAGACGGGCCGGCGAGGTGCCTACCCCCGGGCGGAGCCGACGAGCGCATCCTCTAGGTCAGTCCTTCGCCGCCCAGGCAGCGCCGCCCAACTTCTGCACCCGCCCCGCCCGCCGCTCGGAGCGGCTCCGGGCCCAGGATACCAAGCGCCTTCTGAAAACCGCGCTCACCACCTTTGTGGACTCTCCGGAGAAGGTGGTCAGGGATTCCGAGTGTGGGAAACAGGGTTGGGGCTCCCAGGGCTCACGGCCCGGGGCTGAGGGTATTCTTCCCGGGGACTCTTCCCAACCCGCTTCCCTTCGCAAGCAGCAGCAGCAGCCCCTCAGAGGGCGAGTCCTCGGAGCTCCAGAAGACTCAGCGGACAGTGCGCCTCACGGTACGGGCCTCTTCAGGGAGGGGCGAGGGGTGCGCTAGCGGCGGATGACAGAGGGGACCTGTTTGCTGGCGGGTTTGGAGGTAGGGTTGGTGTGGAGTTTAGAGTTGGTGAAGCCTGAGAGAAGACTGAGTTTTTCTGTTTCTTTTTTCCCCTCTTCCGAAAAGGAACCACTTTGGGAGGGGGAAATAAGGCGGAGTGTAAACACAAACAACCTCAAAAAGAAGCCAAGAAAAGCGAAGCCAAAAGAAGCAAGCGCAACACTGTTACAAAACTGTCTGGTTTTGTAACAATTTCCCTGTCGCCGGCCAATGAGCGGCGTGGCAGCGCGTCACGTGGTATCGTTTTATATAACACTTTGCTGAGACAAGACAGTTATTAGGCGGCGCGGGGCGGCCGGCATGGAGCTCGCGGAGGCGCGGCAGGATCCGGCGCGCGGCGGCACGGCGGTGGTGACAGCCACAGCAACCACTGAAGCAGCCCCGATTTCCTCTTGCCGCGGCTCCCTGCTCCGGGTTCCCAGCTCCTAGACGCCTCTTCCCCGCGCTGTCCCTCTCCCATGGATTCCTTTCAGCCTGGACAGATGCTGAGCTTGGCGGCCGAGCTCGGCAGCAACAACTTAGAGCTGGTAGACCCAGCAGCATCAGCGACCCGCGTAGACGTGGGTCCCCACCCGGAGGCGGCTACAGAGGGCTCCGCATCCCCATCGTCGCGGGAGCCGGAGTCGGAGCCTCCTCGGGCTTCGATGTCTGAGTGCAAAGTCCTGCTCACGCAGGCCGACGCCCTGGCGTCCGGGGGGCGCCTCCAGGAAGCCCTCGAAGTATACAGACAGGTCTCGGAGCGGCAGCAGCTGGTGGCCGAGCAGCTGGAGCAGCTGGTAAGCTGCCTGGCCGAGAACGTCCCGCAGCGTGAGGCGCTAGCGTCCCCGGACGGCGGCAGTGCGACGGGCTGCGCGGTGGCGGCGGAAGAAGCAGGGTCGGCAGCGGCCACCGAGGTATGGGACGGCTTTAAGTGCCGGAAGTGCCATGGATTTCTGTCAAACCCCGTGTCCTTGTCGTGCGGCCACACCTTTTGTAAACTGTGCTTGGAACGCGGGCGGGCGGCCGACCGGCGCTGTGCGTTGTGTGGGGTCAAGTTCTCCGCCTTGATGGTGGCCACAGGGCGGGGGTGCGGGACCCGGCGGGCTGGGCAACAGGCCCCACCGCCGCTGCGGGTCAACGTGGTGCTCAGCGGCCTCCTGGACAAGTTGTTCCCCGGCCCGGCGCGGGCGTCGCAACTCCGGCACGAGGGCAACCGGCTGTACCGCGAGCGCCAGATGGAGGCAGCGCTGCTCAAGTACAACGAGGCAGTTCGTCTAGGTGAGCCCACCGCGCCGCTGGGCAGTGCCCAGGGCGGAACTGGACCCCAGTGAGCAAGGGGAGAGGTCGCGATGCCAGGGGCCGGAGAAGGAAGTGGGGAAGGAGATGGGGGGCATGGACCAGGGCGGAGGAGGGTGCGGGGAGACGGGGAGAAGGATGGTGGCAGGGGTGGGGAAGAGGGCTTTCTGGGGGTTCGGTCTTTTTCTCTGTCTCTTTCTTTTTCTCTGTCTCTCTATGTCTATCTCTATTCTTGCTCTTTTTCTCTGTTCTCTGTTCTGTTCTCTTCTGTGTCTCTGTGTCTCAGTCTCGTTTGTCACCCTGTTTCTCTTTTTCTCTTTCTCTTCGCATTTGTTTCACTCTGTTTCGGTCTTGCTGCGTGTCACCGTCTGTTTCTCTCTGTTGCTCCTTCTGCCTCGCCCTCTGCATACCCGGGTTCCCTCTTACACCTGCCCTCACTTTCTCCTCCAGGAGAGTAACTTCGCGCCCTTCCCACACTCACGCCCGGTCCTCTGGGCACTTGCCAATCCGAGATGTCGGGTCAGTGCCCGCACCTCCCCCTCCCGCCCGGCCCCGGGCCGCCGCTGCCGCTGGGAGTTGTCCCTTCCGGGGCCGCGGCTCCCTGTGGGGTGGGTCCTGCGTGGAATTAGGTCAGGAGAGCACTGGTTGCATAAGGGCCGCGAGCGGGCCGGGTCGGGCGGCCCCTCCTCCGCGCGGGCGGGCGGGATTGTGTAATGGCTGAGGTAACTGAAGTGGGCCACGCTCGCCTCAGAAACCATCCCGCGAGCGTGTGCGGGGCGGGGGGGGGGTGTAGGGGGGGAGGGAAGCTCTCGCGCCCCGCTGCCCTGTGACTCATTGTCACCGCTTCCTATCACACGGTCCTCGGCTGAAATAGATGCCCCCCCTCACCCTGCCGCCTGCCTGCAGCCTGTGCCCTCGCCTCGCACTGAAACCCGCCAAGTCCAGCGGGAGGAAACCGGGCCTGGCAACCGCTTCGGGGACCGTGTGCTGGCTATAGAGTGGTAAGGGGGCACGCCTCTGCCCCACTTTACCGTGCCGTTTCTGGAGAGGGATGGGTGGGTTCTGCGGCTTCAAGGGCAAAGCAGGCAGTTCCACGCCCCCAGCTGGGCTATGGGCGTCTGCCCGAGCCCCCCCTTTAGGGAGCTGCTTGCACCCTCCCATTCCTGGACCCGGGAAGTGGCCGCTGAGCCGCGGGCCGGTATCGCCCTGCTCGGGCCAGTTGCCAGGAGCTTGGTCTGCGAGGTGCGGTGTCTGGTGAAGCGTGGTGCCCAGAAGCAGGGCTGGGCAGACAGGGCTCTGGGATCCGAGGGTGCCCTGGGCCTGACTGATAGTTGGAGGAGGGGGCAGGATGGAGTAGCCACGTTTTGAATCTCCACCCAACCTTGCAACAGGTAATGGGGGGGCAGGGATGAGGGCTGACTGAACAGAACTGGCAACTGGGGGAGCAGGGCACTGCTGCCCAGCCCCCCCCCCCCCCACACACACACCCTGTCTGCCCAGGCAGGGCAGACTTTGAGCTGCCACTGGCCTGGGGGTGTGCTGCAGAGGAGAATGGGCAGAAAAGACTATAAACTCTTTGCTAATGTCATAAAAGCAAGTAATGGGCCCCCAAGAAAGCTCTGGTCAACCCCCCCCCCCACACACACACAAACAAACAAACAAGAAAGCCTGCTGCAGCAACAGAAGCTGGTGCATAGCCCTTAAGGGAAAGCAGGGCAATATGAATGAGACAGATGGAGACCATTTAAGCCCAGACTCCCAAGGGAGGTTCCATTCCTTTCAGCCATTCCCTAAAAACCAGGAAAGCCACTTCCTGCCCTTTCCCTCCTCTTTTGCTGCTGCCTCCACTTCCTTTACCCAGGAGGTTCTTCCTTGCACTTTTGTTAATCCCCTCAGCTCAGTCAGGGTGAAAATATCAAGACCGATTTCTAGAAGAATAAGAATTTCCCCAACAGAGAGTATCTTTGTGCTGCAAGATGGTCAGTGTCTCCTTCTAATTCTAACTACTGTGTTCCCCTTCAGAAAAAGGAACCTGTCCCCCACTACAGCTTTAATGTCCTGCCACTTAGCAATGACTCTGACCAGCTGGTGGTGTGACTTGACCAGATGCCTTTCTCTCTCTGTGCTTAATTTTTCCCCATCTGAGGAACTGTGTGGGTTGAAAGTGACGATCTCTAAATACCTGTCCAGCCCTGGCATCCAGTGATTCAGAATTGTTGGTGAGAGTTGGAAATGAATTTCCTAGGCTTGTTCCCAGAATTCTTATCCAGGTTCATTCACATTTGGCCATCAGTGATGAGAGGATGGAGCCTTGCAAATGCATTAACATTTTCTCCTGGGAAACTTCATATATGCTGGGCTTTGTAGATAGAGGTGTCGTTAATATCACCAGTCATCCCACCTAGGGACTAACTTGGACTTGTCTTCCTGGTGACTGAGATAGGGTCATATCTGACCACCCCCTTTTCTGCCCTCCCTGACCTGTTTCATTGTTGGTAATACCTCACTCAGAAGTCACACTGTCAGGCACTAGCCATGCATAACCATGAAGCAGGTGCCAGGGTTTCCTCTATGTCAAAGTCTCTAGTGTGTCACTGACACCACAGGCCACCTGAATAACTGCTTGAGGGAGGGGAATAAAAATTGCTTCTTTGCGGTTGGGGAAGCTCAGATCCAGAGTGACTGGGTTGGGGGGATGTGGTAGGCAGGGCAATATTAGGGCTGGAAATTGAACCTAACCCTTTGGATCCCCAGTAGAAAAGTCCTAGATAACTTGCTATTTTCTCAAGATCCAGCCTCATACAGGACTTATGGACTTATACCTGGGGTCATTAATGAAGGTTTTTCTCCTCTTGGCAGCTCCAAATGACCACTTGCTTTATAGCAACCGATCTCAAATTTATTTCACCTTGGAGTCTCATGAGGATGCTCTGCATGATGCAGAAATAGCATGTAAGCTCTGCCCAAAGGGTTTTAAGGTAAGTATGGGAAGGGGTTGCATTGTAGACAGAAAGGGCTGTCTCCTTGGGGTCTGAGGGCACTAGAGTGCAGGCAGAGCAGGGAGAAGGCTTAGGCCTCTCCCAGGATGCCAGGATGCGAACTGTCACTTTCTGCATCCTGCCTGGCCTCAGGACTGGCCTCTGGCCACATATCAATATTTTGTTTAGAAGACTAGATTTGAGCCTTGGCTCTACTACTTGCAAACTAAGTGACTATGGGGAAGTCGCTTCACTCTATGAACCCCAAGTGTCCTTGTTTGCAAAACAAGGCTATTGCTTGTTGCTTTACGGGGTTGCACTTAGGATCAAATGTGAGCATGGCTAAGAGGATAGTCTGCAAGCTACAAAGCTTGCTGGGTCTTAGTGTAGTGCTCTTTCTATACAACTCCAAGATGCCTTCCTTGGAAAGCCAACTTATCCAAGTCCAGGTCCATGATTCATTATCTGAATCTCATGGGGCCAGATGTGTTTCAGAATCCAGAATGCTTCCGATTTTAGAAAGACCATGTATTTAGATAACACCCTCAGTGAGCTCTGGATGGTACCATGTAATCAAGAAACTTATATGAAAATTCACATTAAGTTAGATAAAGACTTAAAACACTTTACATCAGTTGAGATCAGGTTTTGCCTTCTAGAGTTTTGATGTCAAGCTTATGAAAATACTAGATTATCAGAATTTTTGGATTTGGGAACTTTAGATAAAGGATTGTAGACTTGTATACATTGCCATTAGTGCCATGGTGACTCTCAAATGTTTCTTTCATTAGAAGGTCTTCATGGGGGTGATGGATTAATGTGCTTTGTTTCCCAAGGAAAACATTTACAGTTTAATAGAAGTCACTAATGTCTTAAATCAAAGGAGCTTGAGTGGGGGCATTTCAGGCCTTGTAGCAGTGCAAGCCAGGGAGCTGGCCAGGAGTAAGAGGACTCCTTTTGCACCTTCTACTGTTCCTACCCTAAGCCTCAGGTGAGGGCCTTGATAGCAACTTGGGAAGCAGGGCTGAGAGTCAGTGGACTGTTTGGGATGAAATGGGAGAAGTGACTCCCACGGTGAAGGAAGGGTTGATGGAAGTATTAAGCTGGAGCTTCATTTCTTCATAGTGCTGGGGTAAGGAGGGTTCTTTGGGACTGAGAAAAGACCCTTTGGATAAGCCGATGTATATAATACAAAAACCACTTCATACCCTGCTTTGCGTACTTCCCACAATTTCTATGTGAAATGCCCCTATGGAAGGGGTTTGCCTTGCAGCCCCATTCCAGCCATTCAGCCAGGGCTCATTGGTACTCAAAAAACCCTGTGGGTAGTACAGCTTTCAATGGAGTGAGCTTGTGGCCCTGAACAGGTGGAGTATATGGGTTGCCACTTGGTGTGATTAGTGGGACCCTAGAGTTCTTGCCAGTCTCCCAACACTTAACCCCTCCAGTTGTCCAGAAATGTCATTCAAGCCTTATCTCCAAAAGACCTCTGGTAAACAGTGCTGGGAAGAGCAGCAAGGGAAGCCATTAGCTTCCATGTATCAGCCAAGATTAAGTTCCTGAAGGAGGATAGGGAACATTCGGAGAGGTCCCCAAGAGCTATGGAGTAGGGGCCACTGCTCAAGAAGGCAGATCCCAGTCAATTCCTGTAGCCAGGCTGGAACCTGAGGGTACGGGGGCCTGCAGAGGCATGTTGGAAGGGGAGGCAGGTGGTACCCAGCAGCAGCAACCTGGCCCTTTTCATTCACTAAGTTTGACTTAGGGTCAGCCCTGGAGGCAAAGGAGCAGGCCACTGAGGGGCAACCTAGATGACTCAAGAGAAATGGCCTCCAAGCCAAGTTGCAAGTGGCCACCTGTTCCAAGGCCCAAAGAAAGAACTGCCCTCTCCCCTTTGTTTCCTTCTTCACATCCCCCTTCCCCAGGATGTTCCTCTAGAGTTTCTCTCCCAGGGTAGTTGGCCTTGGACCCTGAAGAACCCTAAAACTTCTTTATACTTTTTAAAGATTTGGTGAAGGAGCAGAAGTGACCTGAGTGTCCAGTAGAGAAAACATTTGCTCAACCTCTGGGTATCCCTCTAGGAGGCAGTTTGCTTTGAGGGGAAGAGCATTCTGGGAGTTGTAAGACCACAGTTCTGGCTCCAGCTTTGCCAGTAGCTAGCTTTGAAGTATTGGAAAGGTCATGTCCCTTCTCTTGGACCTTTTCTGAAATATGATCAGTAAATATAGGTGGTCCCTACTACTAGGCCTCTGCTTGACAGACTAGCTAAGAGGAAGGCATCACATAGGGGCAGATCCTGAAATCTAGTTAGTGTGTGGTCAGTGAGGGTACTTGCTAAATTTGGTGATTCCTCCAATACATTGGGGGTGAGTGGGTGGGTAGTATAGCACAATGGGTAAAATTATGGGCTTGGTATCAGTCAGTCTCAAGTTCAAATCCTGATTCTAAAATTTACTGGCTTTGTTGCTTTGAGCAAGTCACTTTTCTGGGTTTCAATGTCCTCTTCCTTAAAAACAGGATTCAGAATAGCTATCTAAGTTATAGGGCCATAGATAAGATGGTTCTTTTAAAATATTTAAAGTATAATAGTGAATACTGTATTTAGCTGTTATTATTAATAGTAGTATCCTTAATAAGATGAATAAGAAAGAGATTGAAAACTCATGTTTTCTTCCAGGCACACTTCCGCAAAGCGCAAGCCCTAGCCACCCTAGGCAAGGTAGACGAAGCACTAAGGGAATTTCTATATTGTGTATCCCTCAATGGAAAGAACAAGAGAGCAAGATCTGAAGCACAAAGGGTGAGTTGAAATGACACCAGGGTCTGGCTGCCTAATGGGCTTCTATATCTTTGTCTTCTCCAGGGAGGGGAGTGAGGGTACTGCCCTCCCTGGCCTTTGGGGCCCTGAGTGGGTGGCTCTCTGAGATAAGGGGACAGGAGGGAGACACGTGTTCCAACTGACTGCCCAGAAACATCCTCTTCCTGGTATGTACAATCAGATTGGGCAGTTTCTGCATTTTTGTAGGAATGTTCTTGCTGCTTTGACTCGGGGTCTGAACTCTCAGTGTGATACCAAACAAAACAAAACAAAGTAAGTTAGTATGGGGATGGAGGCTAACGGAGGAGATTCTGGATGTTAATGAGAGATCTGGGGTGTGGAGCCACCTGTAGTTGTATAACTTCTCTTTGTCTGGGTCACCTCTTCACCAGTCACACAGGGCAGTCAGCTCTTGGGACGGGACCTTGGTCCCCATCTCCCTTGCCATACACAGAATTCCAACCTTCAGTTACTTTGCTAGAAATAAAACACATACACTCTCTCACAAATGCAAGTCTTATATTATATTATATTATGTTATATTCCAAAATATCATCCCACCTCTTGGGTCCCAGTGGAATGCAATTGTTATAAAAAGTTGCTTGAAATATTGGGAGCATTAGCGAAGGCTCAAGCATCTTCAGTTCAAGGACTTTGTTGCTTATTGTTTTTGCAATTTTCTCTCACAGTGTCTGCCTAACTGGTCTGGGAGTTGGGTCTTGACAGTCAGTAGTCTTCTCTATTCCCCTTGTGTCCTTCCCTCCAGCCCCCCACCTCGCACCCTGATTCACTACCATGCCCCAAGTGCTTCTGTTCCAGTGTGGTTTGGCAGAGCAGTGTCTAAAGATGCTGAGCAAGAGAAAGGACTGGTTTCTAAAGTCTCCAGAAAGGAATCTTGAGCAAAATCAGTGGATGAGGGGAATCTGTACTCTCAATTTTCTACCTGTTACAGAGAATTTGTTTCTGGGGAAGTTGTTTTGATTTGGTTTGGGCATATGGACAAGCGTTCTTGAGAGGAGCACAGGTGGGATAGAGTTGTTCCAAACTCTGGACCCTTCCCCAAACTTAGGTATTGTCCATGGTGAGAGTAGTAGTAGTAATAATAATAATAGGTAACATTTTTTAAGCATTTTGTATGCATTAGGCACTGTGTTAAGTGCTTTATTTGGAAGATATATTTTAATCCCCACAACATGCCCATGAAGGCAGGTACTGTTATTTACTCCATGTTACAGGTTAGACAGATGAGGAAGCTGAAGCTTGGTGACTTTCTCAAGGCCACACAGCTAGCGATTGATGGAAAAGCATTCAAACCCATCTGTGTCTGCTTCCAAAGCTTTTTCTCTTAGCCTTTCCAGCTTCCTGCTGTCCCAGGAGGACATGACAGAAGTCTTAGCACTTATTGGTTGGGCTAGGTCAAGCATAGCAATGGAACTATCCAATTCTGGAATGGACAAAGGCAGTTAGAAGAACCTTGACTTTGGGAGCAGTGTGCAAGAGTCAACAGAGGCAGGTCTCAATCCATGGGTGAGTGTTTTCTTTACTCCTGTTTGTCTGTTTCCTACTTGGTCTGAGAGACTCTGGTATCATCATTTGGGCTGACCTCTTTCTCCAGCCCCGTTTTATAGACCAGATGGTTCATTTCTACAATGGCCTAATGGATGGAACAAGGCATTGTACAAAACTCTTGGAGACCCAAAGTGACATAAGCCACAGTCTCTGTCCTCAAGAAACTTCCAATCTTGATAATCGTTAATTCAAATATCAGACAATACAATCAAGTATATGTCAATGTCAAGTGTTATAGGAGTTCGGAGATTAGAGCAAGGATTTAGAGGCTAATTTCCACTGAATATGATGAGGGCATGACAGCCATTTAAGAGCACTGAGGGCCCTCAGCTGTGCTTATTTGCTGGATTGTTCCAATTTCAGGCTAACTATTTGACAGAGATGATCCAGGTTCACTTAGCATTAATTCGCTGCCTTAGACACACAGTCCTGAGTTTCTTTTTAATGTTTGCTTTTACCTCAGTTTTTTTTTTTCCTTCTTGACTCAGTTGGGCTTTTCCAAGACTGACACAGTGGAATTGACTTTCATTCATGTGGAATGATCATTCTAACTGAGAGTTGTCCTCAAGTTTTGTTTTCCAAAGCCATTGAGAAGGTCTAGAGAGAGATCTTAAGTAGTAGAGGGAAGAAGAGAAGTGCTGCTATTTCTGCTTTGTTTCTTTTGATTTCTCCCCTCTGCCTCCTTTTCTTCCTGCCACCCTCTCCCCATTGATCCTTGTACCTTGGGATGCTATGTGGCTGCCACTGAAGGGCATCACGCTTTCTTTGGGAGAATTCCTGGAAGACTGCCTCAAAAATGGGTGGGTCCTGTTGGGCCATGCAGGAGGGCTTCTGAGGGCCAACTTTGGCCCCTGTGGAGAAAAGACCTCTGAAAACTGGCATTTCTGGCCCTGGGTGCTGTGAGTGCTTCAGCATGTCACTCCTTTGCCAACTTATACCTGGAAAGTGGGTTTCCCAGAGCTGGAAGGAAAGAGAAGGCTCTGTCTGGGGACTTTGGTTCTTAATTCAATTGCACTTAATTCAATTCAATGTGATGAGTCTTTATTGGTCATCTGTTATGTGCACCCCAAAAGTCTGCCATTTGGTTTGAAAGAAATACATCTGTGACACAATTCAAGGATATCAAAAGATTGTGTAACATAAGATGCCACATTATGGTACAGCAGGGAACATGAAAGAAGAGATCAGGCAGGCTGGAGTAGTAAGGACAGGCAACACTTGAGCTGATTGAGCCTGACAAGCTGAGCAGGGTTTGGCATCTGAAGGAACATCAGGAAGGAACTGCTGGGGATCAGCAAGGGAACAAATCAAACCAAAGAGAGTCTGGTGTTCTGTCATATTCCCTTGATCAGTGAATACCCTGACTGTGTAACCTGAGCAAGAAGGTGGTGCCTCCTTAGTGGGTCTCCAGACACTCCAAACACTGTAGGGGCTGCTCAGTGGTAGTTTAAAAACTTTAAATATAAATACTTCAGTATATTTTATAAGGCAAGTGACCTGCCCTCCTTGTGTTAAATGTGTTATGTATGTTATGTCTCATATATATATATATATGTATATATGTGTATGTGTGTGTGTGTGTATATATATATATATATAAAATCAGAAATAGTCTAGAAACTGCCTGCCCCCTAATACTTGATACTTGAACTTATCTGACCGAATTATAATTGGGTAGGAGAGGCAGGGGGAAGAGAGGAAGGTTGGGTTCTAATTTTCCTACCACTTCACTGCTCAGGTCCCCACCTTTGAAGGGATTAATGATCCAGGGGTGATGGCTGGGGGAGGAGGTGGGGCAAAACGGTTAGGCAGAGAAAAGAAACAGTGAGGAACCTAGGAGACATCTGTAGATTTCTATGCACTGGGGTGTTATGGATATAACTCCAGGTGCCCCAGCTGATGTCTCCCCTAATTTCACTTGAACTCTCTGTCTCTTTCCTCCTAGATGGGTATAAAAATCCCACTGCAGATATCTCTGTGGAATGGTAGCACCCAGAGTGGTGGTTCTTAACCTTGACTAGGTAACAGAGGCATGCCTAGTAGTGCCTTTTAAAAATCCCGATTACTGGGCCCTACTTCAGACCTGGGGCAGGGCTAGGGTGGGAGTTAGAAAGCTGGATTTTTCACAAGCTCCCCAGATGATTCTGATGCACACTGAAGCATGAGGACCCCTGCCCTGGCCTGTCAGGGGACTCTGGTCCAAGGCTTCCTCCCTGGAGTTTTGCCCTGCAAGCTGTGCCCTCTACCCCTTCCCACCCCTCCCCCTTTCACCTGAGCACCTGTAAAACTTAAGTAGTGAAGTCTTCTGTTTTATGTCACAGCTTCTCCTTAGTTTCTTTACACCATCAGTCCCGGGGGATTCTCAGGAACATTCTCCCGATATCCTGAAGCTGTTGGCATCTCACCCTAGATTAAAGGAACAAGTAGAGTCAATGGCTACTGAAGGCACCAGCCATAATCTACCAAAGTTGTCACAGGTAAAACTCAACTCACCCAGCTCGCTCGTGACGCTTGTTTGGCTAGTTTGTGGGCAAACATGGGGAGTGAGCCCTACGTCCCCTACTCCAGTTGCTGAGAAAGAAGAAATGGAGTCACTAGTTGCTTGTGTTCTTTGCTGAGAAGCTTATTTCTTAAAGGTAAAAAATGTGAATTTTGGCCATGGTACGGGGGTTACTTATTAATTTTATTTTTAAGTTCTTGGTCAGATCCAACCAAGAGATGGATGACAGAACCAGAAAGGTATTGGCCCACTTCCCTTGGAGCCGTACAGTTGGGGTGGGTTTATCAGTTTAGGGGCAGAGCCTGGGAAGAGGGCCTGGCAGCTGTTCCTTTCCTGCTTTATGTTTGTTCAAGCTATTGGCCTTTCAGTGCCAGTTGAGATCTTTGTGCAAAGATAACTCCATCTGATCCCCAAGCAAAGGTAATGTCATATTCCTGTACTGTGCCTTACACGTAAGAAGGTTTCCAATACATATTTGTAGTGGACAAGAGGGAAGAGATTTGGGAAGGGTGTTGAGTTGAAGTTCCTAGGAGGAAGACGGATATTTGTGCCTTTCTCTAGAAACAGGGGAACACAGCCATGGAGAGATGGGCTGGCTTTCCCAGCAGAATGAAAGTGGTCAGAAGTCCAGACTTGAAGGCAGAGTTTAGTGACTTTGGTAGTCTCCCTTCCATTTGTGCCCTCTGTACTTCCCCTCTATGTAAGCCCTGAGCTCTTAGTGGCTTCGTGGATGTCCTGACAGGTGGAAATCTTGACATTTTCCCAGCTTCTCTCCTTGATCTGGTGAAGGAATAAAATACAGGTGTGCCTTAAAAAAATAAGACAGAACTTAGAGGATCTCCTGAAATCAGAGAACCGCTAGTGCATTTCAGTAATTGTTGGAGATCATTATTACATGATTGAAAACACTAATACTGAACAGAAGTGCCTGGAGTGGCTTCTAATTGCAGCTCAATTCAAAATGAAGAAAAATAGCACTCCTGGCATTCCAGTGTGAGTCAGCTGGGAAAAGGGGATTAGATTTCCACCCAAACTTTGCTTTGCGATGCAGTGTACTCTTGTGTGGACAATGCCTTGGGCTCATGGAAAGTTGAGAATGTAGTATTGCTGTAGTTCTGAATAAAACCTGAACTCCCCAGGTTAGAGACAGAAAGCCCACATCCTTTTCCTCCTCATCTTGTTTTCTTCCAACTGTACACTCCCCATTTTTCATCTACCTACCATTTATTTTGGTAGGGGTTGGAGGAGAAACAACAACAAGAAAATTTTGAGCCATGGAGTGTGGATTTAGATTAGAGAGGGATTCTGTTAGGTAGATCTGCATAAACATGTTATCAGTGGATTTATTTCTAGATCCATTTTCAAATATCCCTTTCCTGGACAGAAATTCTTTAATAGGCTAGGGACAGTATTGATTGTTTTGCCTGATAATTTTGTAACTTTTTCAGACTTTCCACCCAAACTCTATTAAAAGGAATTGTTTTTCCCTAGTTCACTTGACCAGTGTCACATATAGGTCTGGGGCTTGAGAAAACAAACCTGTGCCAAAGACTCACCAAAAGTCCCTTTGGAGTTGGAAATTGAGGATTGCTGATGGCCTAGAATGGCAGTGAGTGTGGGAGGAAGTATCGAGTGACAGGTTCTATTCCCCCTGCATGCCCTGGTTTCCCTAAAATGGTAACTGGAAAATGATTTGGATAGGAGGGGGTCTGGTGCGATACCTTGCATTTCTCCCCTTTACCACTCCCCAAGGATTTCCTCCCACCTTTATAGCCTTGCCTCGGGAAATTCCACACCTCCACCCAAGCTGGGAGTGTCTTTGCTGCAGATGCTGTGTAGACAGGAAGTGGAAAGTATGACTTACGTCTGCCCCGGATTACCTACGTGTCCATTAAGGCTCAGGGGTGGGGATCGGGGCAATGCAATTTTCTCTTTGTCCCCTGTGGGTAAGAATATCAGAAGATAATGTTGGTCCTAAATAGATTCTGATGTTTGGCTCTTCCTCCAGGAGAATCTGGAGCTACCACATTGTTCTAGTCAGGAGGAAGCAGCAGCCAGGGAAGACTGCAGCAGCCTGTTGAAGCCAACTAAAATCAAGGTGGATGGTCAACAAGACAACATGAATGACCAGACTGCCTCTCCAGAATCTGTCTCCCCCAAGACTGGCAAATGCCAGGAAAAGAAAAGGAAACATTGCCAAATTGAACCTGAAGGTCCAGAGGTGCCTAATAAAGCCTCCGAGCAAGGTACCAACTTATCTAGGCAGAAAGGAGCTTAGAGGAGAGGCCTGGTCTAAGATATGCAAATTATATGCAATAATATATGCAAGTTACTTATTCTCCATTTGGGGTTTTCTCATGCTCTGAATGTGTGGTCCAGCTCTGGCACTTACCAGCTATGTGACCTCATGGAGTTGCTGTGTGCTAATGCACAGAGCACACTTTTAAGTGTTTAATGATAATTATAATGGAAGGCCAAGGCAGAGTATCAAGTAATAACATCCCATGCCCTTGGCAGTGTCACTTCCTTCCAGGCCAACCTTCCCCTACCCTCATCCCTGTTCTAGGAATGTACAACCAGGCAAGTGTGGCCAGTCCTCACCCCATTCATTCCCAGTTGTGCTGCCATAGGTTGGCATCTCAGAAGCAGCAGCAGCAGCTTGATGTCTTTCCAAGAGAGGTTGGAAATGCCAAGATTCAGCCTCAGCTCTAAGGCCTGGCTCAGTCTATGGAATTGTTGCTGCTGGCTGCTTTTGTGGTTGAGTGGGTGCCTCCTGCATTTGAATGAAGTTCCTGGGGCTCCTGTCCATTCCCTTACTTGTACTCTCTCTATGGGGCAATGTCCCAGGCTGCTGGGACCCTTTGAGAGCCTGCTTCAGGGTATTCTATTCTCAATAGTTCAGGTGATCACCAAATCAACTCTCTAGGAGAAGAATGAAAAATTGAAAAAAAAACAATTGGGTCCTTTTGTCACAGAAGTAATATCTGTGAAACTGAAGTTGGTCCAGCTCTGACTTAATGCTTTCTAAATCACAGATCCTCCCACTGATCAGGGGGCCAAACCTGCTCTCAGTATTCCATTCACAGCTTTTGACGCATCTGACCTTGAATGTTCACTCTGTATGAGGTAAGTGATGTGGGATATCACGTAGTGCCTAATGTTTCCTCCTCTCTGATGCCTGGACTTTTCTGATAGTGATCCACTTGCTCCATTGGTCAGCATGTAAAAGCATGGTTCTAATGAAATGGAAATGGACAATGTTGATTGTCACATGGGCCAGTTTGTTCCTCCTTCTTACAAACTACATTCCCTGCTTGTCTTGTTCCTGACTTGAAAATAACTGGAGAATGGGATGGGAATAATCTATTCATGGGTCACAGACTGATGGTTCACAGGCTGACTATGTCTTTTCTTTGGCCCTTATGTTTTTGTTGTTGTTGTTGTTAAATGTGAATGTCTTGAAACAGGACGTGCACTGTACTATTGGTTATGGTCCCCACCCCATCCTCACTTCCTTATACCAGTCTATGTCTTACATTTGCATTACTTTTATGGACCCTATAAGCATTAAAATTTATGACCCTGGAACTGACCTCAATTACTGGATCAAGAACTCAAAGCTCAAGGGCTAATGTCAGTGCCACAGGCCTGTTCTTTGGCAGCTGAAGGCCTAACTAGCTTTTGTCCAAGTATCTAGTTGGTTGCACATTTCTCCTCACCCAGAGCCACATCATCTCGGCCTTCTCAGATCTCTGGAGAGGCAAATTACCCCGTCCTACAACAAAGAAAGTTGTTATTACCACGGTCATTGTGACCATGTAAAATAAAAGTTATTGTCATTTGTTTCATTTCACAGCTGTAGCTTAATGATTAGGAACAGGGGCTCCAGAGCCAGATGGCCTGGGTTTGAACCTGGCTCTGCCACTTACTGGTTGTATGACCTGGAGCAAGTTACTTTGTTTTGTTTTGTTTTTGTCAGTAAAATAGAGACCAATAGTACCTACCTCATGGGATTGTTATGATGACTAAATGAGAAAATCTAGTTAAAATGCTTAAATTAGTGCCTAATAGTAAGTACTCAATGACTGTTAGCTATTTTTCCCTCTAGACCAGAGTTTCTTAACTTCAGGTCCATGAACCCCTGAGGAGGTTCTATGATGGATTCTAATAAATCTATGTATTCTCTGAATTGGTATGTAAAAGTGTGTGTTTGTATATGTGTATTTCCAGGACAAGGACCATAGCTTTCAGTGGATTCTCAAATGTATCTACTTCCCTAAAGAGCATTAAAAGGAAGTTAAGGTATTTGCACAAAAGTTGTTACAAAGTTTGATAAAAGAGAAGAGATGTCAAGACAATCTTTTGGTCCACCCACAGTGAGATCCAGCAGACAGAGAATCATCCTCAGATATTTTGTTGCCCCTTTACAAAAGCACATCTTCCATATCAATCACACATGCATTTGTATTCTGAACGACTTCTCTTGTCATATGAAGAAAAGTGAATAAGGCAGCAATTAACTGGAACATATACTTTTTTCTTAGAAATAATTTAGTTTGGTTGCCAAATTTATATCAAAAGTTTCGGCAGACTTGATAACGAACAGTTCAACATACAGAATGTAGAAGGAATTAAATGAAAAAGCCTTCCATGAACTGTCAGGAGTTTGTTTAGGTGGAGTGGGGTAGGGTGAGATGGGCTATATAATCAGTTCCCTTTTACCAGCTGCCTCTCCCCCTCAACCCTTCTAAGAGCTCACAACAGAATGGTAGGGTTATGCCAGAGCCACCGTACAAGATAGAACAAACCAAGTGAACCTAAGCCCGTGGTGTGAGCCATGGTCTGACAGATGTCAGACTCTGAATAGACTTGATTTAGCTTACACAGAAAGCCTAGGTCTTTGTTGTTCTTATCCTCTTTAACACTCCTCCCAACATCCAGGAACATGAAATTAAACATACAGACTCATCCTGTTTGTGTTTTCTCTGAGGACTAAGAATCTTGAGTTTGAAGTTCTTTTGTTCCCCTTCCTCTGCTCTCTCCCTTTCAGATTGTTTGTCCCTGATCTCAACGTGGGGCTTTGGAGAAGATTAGAAATAAACACCAACAGGACAAGACCCCCTTCTAGTTTGCTCAGTCCCTGAGTTTAAAAGCCATTATTTCCCTTACCCTTCTTCCCCATTCCAAGTCATACTTCAAAAAAGAAAAATGCCATCTTTGCCTGGAGTAGCTGTTGTATAGGTTGATAAGTTATATTTGGACTCTAGCTGCTTATATTGAAAAGGAAGCCTGCCAAATCTAGAGAGCATTTCTGATCTTGAGGCTCTTAAACTGTAATCCTTGGCCAGAAGCATATAATTCCCCTTCCAACAGGGTTTGTGTCTAAGTCAAAATCAGATGTTGACAGAGGCTTTTTACATGCATGCTTTAGCTTGAATTATTGCAATCTTGAAAAAGTTCCTGTTTCCACTTCTCTGTCGTGTTTTTCTTTTTTGTTGTTGTTAGGATTAGATTAGATTAGATGATTACCATTAGATTAGGCTCTATCATTATTACCGTTATGTGTCTATGGGGGAGAGTTGCTAAGAGTAGAGATATTCTCAAAAGATCTGCCAGGTCATGAAACTAGAAATATGAACCTACTGTACATGTTTCTAGAATGGCATCCAGTCCCATTGTGCTACACTGGTAGAATGACGAGTTAGGATATGGACTTATCTATTGTGATACTAGAGAGAGATCAGGAGA
This sequence comes from Choloepus didactylus, assembly GCF_015220235.1. Classification (NCBI taxonomy): domain Eukaryota; kingdom Metazoa; phylum Chordata; class Mammalia; order Pilosa; family Megalonychidae; genus Choloepus; species Choloepus didactylus. The sequence goes on from NC_051334.1 coordinate 142,562,655, forward strand.
AGGTTATACATTCCACAGGGAAAAGGGTGGAAAAAGTGAATGGAAAAAGACTTGGAGGATGTATTAATGAGGAACTTTCCAATCTCCAAGTTTCCCCTGTTGGATTAGGAGAGCTCTGCTGAGAGAAGTTCCCTAATTCTAACATGTTGATCTTTAATGACTGAAATTCCACCTTTGAGATTGAGCTGGTACAGATACCCTAGCAATTGGGGGCACTTCTGGGCCTGTTGTGGAGCAGCATCTCTGAAGTGGCCAAGATATTTTGAGATGCAAAGCAAGAATGTTTGATATTTGAGCCAGTTATCTAATGGCCCAATGACCTCTTTGTCGTTTGAAACAAGAAGCTTTTTAGTTAACCTTGTTTTATCTGCTCAAGTAGCTAGGTGTTAAGCAACCAGTTCATTCTTCTTCTTCTCTCTCTCTTTCTCTGTCTCTCTCCCACTCACTTCCTTCCTCCCTTTCATTCCCTCTTTGGTCTCATTTGATAGCGGCAAAAGAACACAATACAAGGATGTGACTGGTGGGAAACGATAGCTATTTCCAGACCAGCCAAACATTTTATCAGGCTGACATCTAACTGAAAGCATTTATTATTACTATTGTTTAGTCCATCACTGTGACGATGTAAAATGCTTTCTTGTGAGAAAATCTGGCCCTGCTCTGATTTAGAAATGCTTCCCTGAAGTATTTTCTGAAATCATTGCCTAAAGTGATAAATAAAAGGGACAAGAATCTGGAGCACAGTGTGTGTGTTTGTGTGTGTATGTGTGCGTTTGTGTGTGTAGAGAGAGAGACAGAGAAAGAAAGAGAAGAGGGGCCAGGGAGGGGGAAGGAGTGAAAATGTGTGTGAATGTGCATTTATGAGTAGATGCATGATATATGTTTTAGATATAAATATACACATAGTTGTAGCAATGTCAAGACAATCTTTTGGTCCACCCAAAAGATTGTAGAAAGAAGATGGGCTTGGGAGCCAGATCTGATTTCATGACCCAAGTCCTGATACTTACTGGCTAGCTGTGTGACCTTGGGCAAGTTGTTTAACCTGCCCGAGTCTTAATTCTCGCAATAGTAAAACCATGAAGGTAATCATAAGTGGAACTTATCAATATATAAAGTTGATTTATATGAAAAACAGCACTGCACACACACCCCAAGATAGCAAGAGAAGTATATTCCATCTTTTTCTGGTCACTTTACCCAGTCACCCTTTGCAGAGTAGGAGAGTAGTCCTGAATACAGAAGCGAATTGAGTATTGAAAGGTGATATATTCTAAGCATCTGAACCTTGAATTAAAGCAATAAGTATGCAACATCTGTGGCAGCATTCTCATTTGTTATCACTCAGATGAGGGGCACACTTGAAACATTTGTGTTTGTTTAATTCATCTACTTGCTAAATGTGAGTATGTGTTGCAATTAATTAGCCAGCTATATCTTTGTTACTTTATGTGGATTGCATTCTGAAATGAACAGTAGGCCCAACTGTGAAATCCTCAGGAAAAAATAGTTTTGTTTCCTGGCTGCAGATGCAGATTCATCATTCATCTTCATCATTAGCATCTGTTCTAGTTTGCTAATGCTGCTGGAATGCAAAACACCAGAAATGGATTGGCTTTTATAAAGGGGGTTTATTTGGTTACACAGTTACAGTCTTAAGGCTATAAAGTGTCCAAGGTAAGGCATCAATAATCGGTTACCTTCACTGGAGGATGGCCAATGGTGTCCGGAAAACCTCTGTTAGCTGGGAAGGCACGTGGCTGGTGTCTGCTCCAAAGTTCTGGTTTCAAAATGGCTTTCTCCCAGGACGTTCCTCTCTAGGCTTCAGCTTCTCTGCAAAATGTCACTCTTAGTTGCTCTCGGGGCATTTGTCCTCTCTTAGCTTCTCCGGAGCAAGAGTCTGCTTTCAACGGCCGTCTTCAAACTGTCTCTCATCTGTAGCTTCTGTGCGTTCTTCAAAGTGTCCCTCTTGGCTGTAGCTCCTCTTCAAAATGTCACTCTCGGCTGCACTGAGTTCCTTCTGTTTGTCAGCTCATTCATATGGCCCCAGTGATTTAATTTAGACCCACCCTAAATGGGTGGGGTAACACATCCATGGAAATTATCCAATCAGAGTCATCAGCCACAGTTGGGTGGGGCATAGCTCCATGGAAACACTCAAAGAATTACAATCTAATTAACACTGATGGGTCTGCCCACACAAGATTACATCAAAGATAATGGCATTTCAGGGGACATAATACATTCAAACTGGCACAGCATCAAATAACGTATAAAAGATATTCAGAATTAGAAGACTCAAATTACTAAGGACAAGCCTGTTGGTTATAAGATATTCTGGTTTGGCTGTTCTAGTAATTAGATCAAAGCAGTGACTCTCAAACCAGGCTATATATCACATTTTTAAAAACATTTTAAATTGTGAAGTATAATACTCAGTGGAAAAGTGCATAAAACGTGAATCGTAAAATATTATAAAAGAGAATACCCACATAACCCTTCTCTATTCAAAAATAGAACATTTCCAGGACCTCAGAAGCCACCCACATGCCCATTCCCAATCTCTATTCCCTCACCTCCCCACTAGAATCTTGACTTTTATAGTTTTCTTTGTTTTTCTTTCTAGTTTTATCACCCATATATGCATCTCTAAACAGTGTAATTTAGTTTTGTCTGTTTTTTGGAACTTACATAAGCTGAATCACCCAGAATGTATTATTTTGATCTGACTTCTTTACATTTTAAGTTAAGATTTATCCGTGTTATTTCATGTAGATGTTTATTTTCATTGTTGTATAGTATTTCATCATATGAATCTACCACAATTCATTTATCTATTCTATTATATATGGATATTTGGATTGTTTCTAGTTTTGGACTATTATGAACAACATTGATATGAACATTTTTTACATATCCTGGTAAATATAAGTCTTTGTCCATTTTTCTATTGGGTTATCTCTCTTTATCCTTTTTCTTTATCTTACTGTATATTCTAGATACAAGTTCTTCACAAGTAATATGTGTTGCAAATACCTGCCCCTACTCTGTGGCTTGCCTTTTTGCTCTCTTAGTGGTGTATTTGATGAACTTAGAAGTTCTTAATTTTAATACAGCAAAATTATCAATCTTTTCATTTATAGTGTTTTTTTTAATATTTTGTTTAAGACAGTTTTTTTTTACCTTGAAGTCATAAAGATACTCTCCCATTTTATCTTCTAAAAGCATTAATAAAGTTTTGCCTTTCACATTTGTTTTTATAATCCACATGGAATTGAGTTTTGGGTATGTTGTGAAGCACAGTCCAATTTCAATTCCCCACATGGATATCCAGCTATCTCAGTAGTGTTTACTGAAAAAATTGTCCTTTCCTCCTGCTTTGAAGTGCCATATTTGTCATAAATCAAGCATCTGTGTCTTGGTTTATTTGTGGGCTTTCTATTCTATTCCATGGATTTGTCTGTGGTTTTGTGAGTTCTACACTGTATTAATCACTACAGCTTTATAATATGTTCTGATGTCTAGTGGAGCAAGCCCTCCCACACTGCTGCTCTTAATAAGTGTCTTGAATCTTCTTGGCATTTTTGCCTTTCCATAAAAGTTTTGAATCAACTTGCAAGTTCCACAAATACAAACAAATGAAATAATTCATTGGGATTTTTATTTAGGTCTCCTTTGATTTCTTTCAATGAAGTGTTTATTATTCTTTTCCAATAGAGGTCTTACACAACTTTTATTGGATTTATTCCTGGGTCCTTCATCATATATATATATATATATATAAAATTGAGATTGTTCACATGCCATACAACTATCCAAAGATCCAAAGTGTACAATCAATTGCCCATGATAACCATCACACAGCTGTGCATCCATCACCACAATTAATTTTTTTCCATTTTTAGGACATTTTCATCACTCCAGAAAAGAAATAAAGACAAAAAAAAAAAAAAGGACTCCATCCCCCTAATTACCTCCCCTCCATTATTGATTCATAGTTTTGGTATATTACATTTGTTACTATTGATGAAAGAATGTTAAAATACTACTAACTGTTGTATATAGTTTGCAATAGGTATATATATATTTTTTCCTATATGCATCTCTATTATTAACTTCTAGTTATAGTGTCCTACATTTGTTCTAGTTCATGAGAGAGATTTCTAATATTTGTATAGTTAATAACGGACATTGTCCACCACAAGATTCACTGTTCTGTACATTCCCATCTTTTAACCTCCAACTTTCCTTCCAGCAAACATACGTGACTCTGAGCTTACCATTTCCACCATATTCACACACCACTCAGCACTGTTAGTTATTCTCACAATGTGCTACCATCACCTCTGTCCATTTCCAAACGTTTAAGTTCACCCTAGTTGAACATTCTGCTCATAATAAGCAACTGCTTCCCCTTCTTTAGCCTCATTCTATATCCTGGTAACTTATATTTCATGTCTGTGAGTCTACATATTATAATTAGTTCATATCATTGAGACCCTGCAATATTTGCCTTTATATGTCTGTCTTATTTCACTCAATATAGTGCCCTCAAGGTTTCTTCATCAGCCCATTTCTTTTAAGATGGTTGTGTTCACACACCATACATTCCATCCTAAGTAGACAATTGTTGGTTCCCTGTATAGTCACATATTTATGTATTCAGCACCATCGCCACTATCTATCTAAGGACATCTCCATTTCTTCCACAAAGCAGGAGGAAGATTCAAAGAAGGCAGAGACAAAAGAAAAAGAAAAGAGAGAGGAAAAAAAACAAAAAAAACCCACAAAACTTGACAGCTAGAAAGCAACAAAAGGAAAGACAGTATTAACCTTAAGTAGAATAAAGAGTCAGACAACATCACCAATGTCAGGAGTCCCATATCCTTCCCCTATTCCAACCCCCCCATATGCATTTAGCTTTGGTATATTGGCTTTGTTATATTAAAAGAAGCATAATACAAAGTTTCCATTACTTATAGTCTCTGGTTTGCATTGATTGTATTTTCCCCCAATCCCACCCTATTTTAACACCTTGGAATGTTGACATTCATTTGTTCTACCTCATGTAAAAACATATTTTTACCTTTTATTACAATCGTTGAGCACCCTAGGTTTCCCTGAGTTACACAGTCCCAGTCTTTATCCTTGGTCTTTTGTTCTGGTGTCCCACATGGTCCCAACTTTACTCTTTCAACCATACTCACAGTCATCTTTGTTCAGTGTACTTACATTGCTGTGCTACCATCTCCCAAAATTGTTTTCCAAACCTCTCACTCCTGTCTTTTCCTTTCTGTCTGCAGTGCTTCCTTTAGTGTTTCCTGTAGAGCAGGTATCTTGTTCACAAACTTTGTCATTGTCAGTTTGTCTGAGAATATTTTAAGCTCTCCCTCATATTTGAAGGACGCTTTTGCCAGATATAAGATTCTTGGTTGGTGGTTTTTCTCTTTCTGTATCTTAAATATATTACCCCACCTCCTTCTTGCCTCCATGGTTTCTGCTGAGAGATCCACACACAGTCTTATCAAGCTTCCTTTGTATGTGATGGATCACTTTTCTCTTGCTGCTTTCAGGATTCTCTCTTTATCTTTGACATTTGATAATCTGATTAAGTGTCTTTGCATAGGCCTATTCAGATTTATTCTGTTTGGGGTATGCTGCACTTCTTGGATCCATAAGTTTATGTCTTTCATAAGAGATGGGAAATTTTCATTGATTATTTCCTCTATTATTGCTTCTGCCCCTTTTCCTTTCTCTTCTCCTTCAGAGACACCAATGACATGTACATTCCTGATTTTCCTTTTGTCCTTAAGTTCCCGGAGACGTTGCTTGTATTTTTCCATTCTTTTCTCTATCTGTTCTTTTGTGTGTAGGCTTTCAGGTGCCTTGTTCTCCAGTTCCTGAGTGTTTTCTTCTGCCTCTTGAGATCTGCATTGTATGTTTCCATTGTGTGTTTCATCTCTTGTGTTGTGCCTTTCATTTCTGTAGATTTTGCCAGTTGGTTTTTTGAACCTTCAATTTCTACCTTATGTATGCCCAGTGTTTTCATTATACACTTCATCTCTTTTGCCATATCCTCCCTAAACTTTTTGAATTGACTTAGTATTAGTTGTTTAAGTTCCTGTCTCTCAGCTGAAGTGCAAGTTTGTTCCTTTGACTGGGCTATAACTTCATTTCTGTTAGTGTAGGTTGTAGGTTTCTGTTGTCTAGGCATGGTTTCCTTGGTTACCCCAATCAGGTTTTCCCAGACCAAAATGGGCTCTGTTCCCAGAAGGAAGAGCTATTCAGTATCCGGTTTCCCTGAGGGTGTGTCTTAGAAAATTGGTGCACCCTGGGAGGCCTCGTGTCACTGTGCTTTTCTGCCCAGCAGGTGGCGCCTGTCAGCCTGTAACTCCAGACTGTTGTAAGGAGGTGTGGCCCATGGCTGTTTTCCCCCAGGCTCTGGGGTCTGGGTCTGAATGGAAGGTGGGTAGTAGAGCTGGCCCCACCCCTTTCCTCTTAGGGAAGATAGACCACCTAGGGAGAGGTCATTAGCATTTCAATGGTCTCTCTCTGCCTGTGCTATCTCCACCCTTGTCTGGGTCAGAGCACTGGGAACTGAAAATGGCTGAGGCTTTCTCCACTGAGCTGAAACAGGGACAGAAGGCCCCCTGCAGGGCCAGTCCGCGGCCACCCTCTGGCTCTCCAAGGTCAGTCTTCACCCAAAGCCTCTGTCTGCTTGTTGGGGATTCGTATCGAGCAGTCCACATTTGTTAATTAAAACCCTGTTGGAGCTCAGCTGAGCTATATTTGCTTGCTCAGAGAGAGCTGCTCTCTGGCTCCACGAGGCTTTGCAGCTTGGGCTATGGGGGGAGGGGTCTCCCTATTTGGATCCACAGTTTTTACTTACAGATTTTATGCTGCGATCTTGGGCATTCCTCCCAATCCAGGTTGGTGTATGAGTGGATGGTCACGTTTTTCCCCCCGCAGTTATTCTGGATTATTTACTAGCTGTTCCTGGTTGTTTATTAGTTGTTTCAGGGGGACTAACTAGCTTCCACTCCTCTCTATGCCGCCATCTTAGATCCACCTGGATCCTTCATTTTTAAAAGAAATTATAAATGCCGTCTTTAAAATTTTTATTTTCTGACATTCATTGCTGAAATATAGCATTATAATTGTGTGTATTTATTCAGCAATCTCTCTTAATTCTTATCAATTCTAATAAACTTTCAGTAGATTCTGTTAGATTTTCTAAGTTCACCATTATACCATCTGCAAATACAGACAGATTTGGGTTTTTCCTTCCTAATCCTTATATATTTTATTTTTTCTTCTTGCCATATTGCGCTGGTTAGGACCTCCATCATAAAGAACTGTTTTTGAAACTAATTTTACTTTTGGGCCAATTTAATAACAGAGATTTAATAATTTTGTTAAACAAATTAACTACTTTTTTAAACAGGATTATAAGTCTCAAAAAGTAACAAAAAAGCAAATATATGAAAAGTTTCTCTACTACTCTAGATCCTCATTGGCTTGTTAAAAGTGTAAATCTCTGCCCACTCCTTGACCTACTGATTTGCAAACTTTAGCCAGCGGGACTTGACCATGTGTAAGTTTTTAAAGCTCCACGGATGATTCTGATAATTATGTTTGAAAACCAATACAGAAGTTTGGCCTATGTAGGGCTCAGTAGGCTCAGTAGGACTGTATAATTCAGTGATTCTCAATGCTGGCTGCACATCAAAATCAACAGAGGAGTTTTAAAATATCCTAAACCTGCGTCCTTATCCTAGACCAGCTGAATCTGAATCTTTGTAGGTGCAGTCTCCAGCATCTACCTTTTTAAAAAGCTCCCCAGGTGATGGGGGATGTGATGTTGGGAGAGGCAGGAGGGAGGGCTTAAAAAGGGGTAAGACCATAACATTCTTTGAAATTTGCTCTCCAACTACTTGTTAAATTGTATTTTGAAAGTTATCACTTTTCTGTATATGTTATATTTCACCATAAAAATGTAAAAAGAAAAAAGGGGAGTAAGAGGAAACTTCAGTGGGTGTTGGTTATGTTCACTGTCTTCATTGTGATGGCTCCATAGGTATGTACATATGTCACAACTTATCAAAATGAACATTTAAAGTACACGCATTGTGTGTCAATTATACATCAATAAAGTTGTTTAAAGAAAAAGTACCCCAGGTGATCCTGATGCACAGCAATGGGAATCCTTGTTCTAATTGAAGCAGAAGTTGGATAGACTTTCATCTGCCAGCATTTAAGTGTGTATACTCAATCAAGCGACTTCACCTACTCTAGACTTCAGTTTCATTCTGAGTTGGTGGGTTCAGTTTCTTCTCAAGTCCTTTTCGGCTCCCACATTTTGATTCTTCTGCTCAGCTTGGCAGTGCAGACCAGGCTACCGGTGTACCTCCTGGCCACATAAGGGAGCTGTGCAGGTGGCTGCCTCTTCCTCTCAACTGAACACTCGTGAGGTCAAAGTAGGCTGGTGAGGCGTCTTTCCCTTTTTTTCTGTGCTCTTCCTCTTGGTGAGTGTAAATCCCACATCTGAGCCTCATCTTTGACTGCCCCCACCCACTAGTCCTGTTGCAGGTGAGCCGTTGTTTAAGCTAAGTAGATTCATGAATCTCTGAATGTACAGAACAGCTTTCTAAAAGGATTCCCAGATTGCTTTGAAACTATTCAGCTCCCCCAAAGCAATTAAAATAGGATCTATTTGAAGTATATGTATTTATTTTCAGTAGCACATTAACAATATTACTCTGATGTCCATGGGAAAATTATCTATACATATAAAAAGCAGTTATGTTTGTTAGAAGTGCAATTTCAAGATCCTTTCGGTGGTAAATGTTGCTTAGGTGAAAAAATGAATCAAGGCTAGCAAACAAGCGAAGTCCTTTTCTGTAGTAGTAATATGATGTGAAGGACTTACATGGGTAAATGTGTAAGTGTGTGTGTGTGTGTGTGTGTGTGTCTATGTCAGGTGAACAGGTTGGCTAAATATTTTTAGAATGTGATCTATTCAGACACTGTGAGCATTAATCTCTCTTTTTCTGGGACCAGACAGGGGTGAAAATTCCTCTGGATGCCCCAGAATATACCAACTATAGAACTGTTACAAAAATGATCTAGCTATAACCCCAAACATTAATTTAAATCCAGCCCAGAAATAAAAAGCAAGTGCTTTTCTGAAGCACAGCAACAATATAACAATAACAAAAATGAAAAGAACCCCCCCCACATAATTTTCCAAAAAACACTATAAGAACCTTAGCATTGAGTAATTCTGTCTTTTATTTTTGTTCTTATTGCCGTTTTGTTTTTTTTTTTTTTAACATTTTGATTCCTAAATTTCAGATTATTTTATGAGCCAGTCACAACACCCTGTGGGCATACCTTTTGCTTAAAATGCTTTGAAAGATGCCTAGATCACAATGCGAAGTGTCCTCTGTGCAAAGATGGACTTTCACAGGTAAAACAATGTGGTTGCTTCTTGGTTGGGTTAGCTTATTTGGAATTAGGTACTAAGATAGTGCCTGATTGGATCCCAAGCCTCTGCACTATGCTAGGGCAAAATACCTCCTCAGACCATCTATTTATTTCTTCTGTCTTATAGACACTTCTTTACCCCTTCTTCAGGAAAATGAGTTAACATCTAGATTTTTATCAACTGAAAGTTGTGAAATTAATTTGTTTATTTGGGAACAAAAATATTAGATGGACGATAAACCTGGATCCTTGTTCTATTCCCAACGTGCTACCTGATTCAGTGTAATCCTGGGTGAATCTTTTGTCCATTCTAGGCTAAGACTAGATGAGCTCTGATGTTCTCTTATCATTAATATTTATTCTGTGGTTTGAAGACCTCAGATCCAAGGTCCCCAGAAAAACCTCATAGACCTTCAGTGTGGTCCTTGTCCCATCCCTGGAGAGCAGATACTTGGCTACTTGAAAAGCTCTAGGCTTCCAGATCCTCTGAAGTTAATCATACAATCTCCCACCTTTGTTTTTCAAGTTGTCTTAATGGAATTTTCTTTAGCAAAAGAGGACCCAGGAGTCCTTCTTCTTTTCCCTCCCTCAGGGTCTTTTTTGCCACATTTTACAATTGGTATTAATGTTCCTTGACCCCTGTCATTCCTAAGGAGAGGTTGGAGGTGCAAGCCTAACTCCAAGTGATTGTAGGTCCGAAGAAGTCACATGTTGAACTTTCACAACACCCCAACATGTAAACTAAGTGAAATGAACATCAAGGGTAGTCCTGCAGGTGTGTATGTGGAGTTGGGGGGAAGGGGAGAGTCAATGTCATGCCTTTCCTTAGATAAAGGGATGAGATTTGCTGGGCTGATGGTAGGTGAGGCATCCATGGTCTTTATGACTACTTAAATAATACATTTATACTGTGATAACACTACAGAATTCAGATAAGCAGAAAGAAGAAAAATCTACCCTTATGATCATCACCTAGAGAAAATTATTGATAACATTTTAGTATGTGCCTTTCCCAGGTATTTTGTTTTAGCATCAGCTGAGGGGTCACCTCCGTCTTGGATTGGCTATCTCCTGAATCACTGTTTTCCCTCAAAGACCGGGACTGGGCAAAGCAATTGATTCTCCTGTAGCCAGGCGATAGTAGATACTGCAGGATCATGGACTCAGGGGCTAGAACATATTCCATCTATCTCTGTGTATTCACACAAGATCACACTGACACAGTTTTATTTATAGAGAAATGTCTTATTCCAATCACATTCACTACAAAATAGACACAGCCCATACTGAGAAAGGAAAAAAATTGTCTGAAACCAGCAGTTTTATACTCAGGAGCGCCACCTGCTGGGTTTGTAGGGGCGGTTAGTTTCCATAATGAGCAATTTTCTCCACTGATGATTCAGGCTGTTAAATACCCACGACTCACAGATCCCCATGTATGCATGGGATAGGGGTGTGTGGGAAGAAAGTAATAATGACAGTTGAGCATGGTTTATAACATAAGTTCAAGAATATCTAGATGACATATCTTTAAAAAGCAGATAAACAAACAAAATCACCCATTTTTAGCTGTTTTTTTTCCCTCTCCCTAAAGTTAAAGGGGGAAAAGAGTGTAGACTTGAAATATTTACAAGCCAAACATTGGGGTGAGGTGGGGCTGGACCAAGCTAGAAAAGGATCAATGATTAAAAATTGATTTTTAGTTCCCTGAACCTTGCGACTATTGACTTTCAGCACATCCCAGATGAAGACCATTTCAGTGAGCTTGTAAGCACATAACCAGAAAGAGGAAAGGGAATGATTTTGTTTTCTTTTTGGACAAGAATGTGATCTTGATTTCAGTGTTTCGGGAAAGCTATGAGATTTTTAAAACTTCAGTTCAGGCTTTTCCCTTGTTAAAACATTTAATTTTTTCCAATTATAATAGTAATACATTGTATGTGCTTTTTCAACTTAACTTTAACATCCAGAGAGTGCATACATTATAATAGTATCAGCCGCTAATCTGTGGGTCTAAATTACTCTAATATGTGGGTCATTTGATTATTTTTCTGATTACATCAGAAAGTGCTTTGTGTTTTTCTGATCACTGCAAAATGTTTAATTGCCTTTTTCTTCCTTACATAGTGTTTGGCATCAAGAAAATACAGCAAAAATATTATAATGGAGGAGCTAATAGCTAAATTCCTTCCAGAAGAACTCAATGAACGAAGAAGGCTTCATGAAGAGGAAATGGAAGAACTTTCTAAGTGTGTATATGCATGTTTCTATTTTCAGTTTCACTATACCAGCTCATGAGGAGCTGAATGTGCACATCTCTTCCCAGCTCCTTGTTCAGTAATATCATGTTAGTAGCTTGAAACTAGCCATGTGGTAGAAGTATTTACACCACAGAAATTGGTAAATACTGCAAACTAGTTCCCCCTCTCTCCCGGCTCTGAGAGCCATTTGTTAAACATTTATCAGCATACCACTGAAGAAGCATAAGCCAAACCATTGACCAGGGCACATCTTGGTACTAGTAACAGAGTGTTGCTAGCAGCAGTAAATTGGCACAGCTTAATCAGGGGAATTTAAGGATTAGACGCGTTCAGAAGACTGTCTTTAAATATATGAGTGGTGCTGTGAGGTTAAGAACTTTGATGCCAGTCAGGTCTGTATCTAAGACCCAGTTCTGCCACAAAGTGAGTATACTTCATGACCCTAAGCAGGTCACTTAACCTTCTGAGCCTCATTGTCCTCATTTTTAGCTTAGGGATAATAATGGTTCTTACCTCAAGAAATTGTTATGAAGATCAAATGAACTAGTGCATAGTAAGTATTTAGTAAGTGATAATAGTAGTGCTTGTTGTACACCTCTTCTGCCATGCTTTGGTTGTGTGAGAGGTGAAGAGTACAGACAAGGATGTAACTGGGGCTCCAGTCTCACTACCTGGCTGGAAGAATAGCTCGCCTAGTCAGCATAAAAGACAAGAAGCAGTCACTAATTTCTGACTCTCATACTGCTCCCCTCCTCTCTTCCATCCCCAGTGGAATAGAACTTCTTACAGGATTTTGGAGGTGATGTTCCTGACAGCAAAAGGCATTCTGGTTTTATGCCCACCCTGTAGAGAGTATTTCTAAACTCTGCCACCAGTTTGAATGTGACTTTCATCCTGAAAAGCTAGCAATGAAATCCTTTTTTTCTCATTGACTTATATTAGAACTACTCAGGGTATCTTTATCTTTATTTCTGATTCTTTAATTAGCCTCTAGTCTCTCTGAGTCCTCTTCTCAAATATTATTTAATGTTTTCTTAACAAATACTTGGGGCTTTCTATTTAAAGGAATCCTAAGCTTAATCCTTTTGAGATTTGACCAATTTCATATTTGTTAGTGGTTTTAGGTTTAGCTGTTCCTATATTGGATTTGCTAGACAAATAAGAGGATAGTGATCCAGGAGGAGCTGACCCAGTTGGTGATTCCCCAATGGGCTGTGTTATCTGAGTCTCCTGGGGGTACTTATTGAAATGCAGATTCCTTGATCCTAATTTCAGAGCTACTACATCAGTATTTCTGGAGATTTGGCCACCCAGTCATCTGGATTCAAGCATCCCCAGTATTTCTGATGCATGGGAATGTTTGAGCATCACTGGGCTAGATTATTCTTGCCTCCCTTTTGCTCCCTCCTCCCCACTGCTGGGTCTTCTATGTAGATTCTTTGGAGGCTCTGAAAATTTGCGATGCACATGGGGATCTTGTAGAGAATTTCCCACCACCCCTTTGGAGAACTGGGTCGAATTAATGTCATCATTACCCTTCCCCATACTGACAGCAAAACATCACAGGAGATTGTTTTGAGTGGAGAGCATGAATGAAAGAAAAAAGTAAGAGGTATGAATATCATCCACAATGTTAAGGTACTAAAGAGCTGTTTAGTCAAATTAGAATGTGTAGAATGCCAGTTTTAATCTCTTAGCTCTTAGGCTAACCACTGCACCAGATAATGGGACTCAACCCACAGCATCAGTTGTGTTTCAGTTTATATCAGCCATCAAAACTTGATGTCTCCTTTTTCTATGACAATGTTTGGCCAACCTTTTTCTGTTCTGCCTGCATTTGCCCTGAGTTATATGCCATTTGCTCTTTCTGACAGCTTAAATAAGAACGTGCCTATTTTCGTGTGTACTATGGCCTATCCCACCGTTCCTTGTCCCCTGCACATCTTTGAGCCTTGTTACCGTTTGATGATTCGTAGATGCATTGAAACAGGCACAAGGCAGTTTGGCATGTGCCTTGGAGATTCTGTCAAAGGGTAAGTGAGGAGCTACCTGAAGAAAGGAAAGGTGGGTAGAAAGGTTTTTTGCTTGCTTGTTTGTTTGACCTTGGGGTGCTCCCAGGAGTTGGGGAAACATAAGCATAGTTCATGACATGTAGCCATCTCTAGAACATGAGTATTTGTAATTTGTAAGGATCAGGGGCCCTCTGCCCCCTAGGTTACCATCTGACAGCCTGCCTTTTTAAAAGAACCCCAGGATCAATATTTTGTTAAACAGGTAGCATATATTATAAAACTTGTTTTATTAGAGTTTGGGCCCTGGAGTCAGTTTGCCTGGGTTCATATTCTGAGTTCAGCCTCACAGCAAGTTTGACTCAGTTTCCTAATCTAAAAGTGGGTATAATAGTAGTGCCTACCTCATTGGGTTTGTTGGGAGGATAGATGAGTTAATGCACATAAAGCACTTAAGCATAGTACCAGGCACGTAGCATGTGCTCAATAAATGTTAGCATTAAGATTTTTTTCACACAGGCACTGCCTGGTGTGTAGTATCAGCTGTAGATCCTGAGAAAGGCAAATAGGCAGAAGTCACTCAAGGCACATCATGGAATTGCAGAAATGGCTGGAGGTCAGGTCAGGGAAACAGAACTCAAGAATCTACTTTAGGCAAGATGGCAGACTGGTGAGCTGTATGTTTTAGTTACTCCTCCAGGAAAGTAGGTAAAAAGCCAGGAACTGCGTGGACTGGACACCACAGAGCAATCTGTCTTTGGGCATACTTCATACAACACTCATGAAAACGTGGAACTGCTGAGATCAGCGAAATCTGTAAGTTTTTGCGGCCAGGGGACCCGCGCCCCTCCCTGCCAGGCTCAGTCCCGGGGGAGGAGGGGCTGTCAGCTCCAGGAAGGAGAAGGGAGAATTGCAGTGGCTGCTCTCATCGGAAACTCATTCTACTGATTCAAACTCCAACCATAGATAGACTGAGGCCAGACACCAGAGACTCTGAGAGCAGCCAGCCCAGCAGAGAGGAGACGGGCATAGAAGGAAAACAACACGAGAAGCTCCAAAGTAAAAGCAGAGGATTTTTGGAGTTCTGGTGAACACAGAAAGGGGAAGGGCGGAGATCAGGCCTTGAGGCGCATATGCAAATCCCGAAGCAAGGCTGATCTCTCTGCCCAGGGCACCTTTCCTTAATGGCCCTGGTTGCTTTGTCTATTAGCATTTCAATAACCCATTAGATCTCTGAGGAGGGCCGTTTTTTTTTTTTTTTTTTTTTTTTTTTTTTTTTTTTTTTTTTTTTTAAATCCTTTTTGCTTTTTCTAAAACAATTACTCTAAGAAGCTCAATACAGAAAGCTTCAAAGAATTGAAATTTGGGCACGTCAAGTCAAGAGCAGAACTAAGAGAGCTCTGAGACAAAAGGCAATAATCCAGTGGCTGAGAAAATTCACTAAACAACACAACTTCCCAAGAAAAGGGGGGTGTCCGCTCACAGCCACCATCCTGGTGGACAGGAAACACTCCTGCCCATCGCCAGCCCCATAGCCCAGAGCTGCCCCAGACAACCCAGTGTGACGGAAGTGCTTCAAATAACAGGCACACACCACAAAACTGGGCGTGGACATTAGCCTTCCCTGCAACCTCAGCTGAATGTCCCAGAGCTGGGAAGGGGGAGCAGTGTGAATTAACAGAGCCCCATTCAGCCATCATTTGAGCAGACTGGGAGCCTCCCAACACAGCCCAGCAGCCCAGAACTGCCCTGGGGGGACGGCACTCACCTGTGACATAGCACAGTCATCCCTCAACAGAGGACCCGGGGTGCACAGCCTGGAAGAGGGGCCCACTTGCAAGTCTCAGGAGCCATACGCCAATACCAAAGACTTGTGGGTCAGTGGCAGAGACAAACTGTGGCAGGACTGAACTGAAGGATTAGACTATTGCAGTAGCTTTAAAACTCTAGGATCATCAGGGAGATTTGATTGTTAGGGCCACCCCCCCTCCCCGACTGCCCAGAAACACGCCCCACATACAGGGCAGGCAACACCAACTACACACGCAAGCTTGGGACACCAATTGGGCCCCACAAGACTCACTCCCCCACTCACCAAAAAGGCTAAGCAGGGGAGATCTGGCTTGTGGAGAACAGGTGGCTCGTGGACGCCACCTGCTGGTTAGTTAGAGAAAGTGTACTCCACGAAGCTGTAGATCTGATAAATTAGAGATAAGGACTTCAACTGGTCTACAAACCCTAAAAGAACCCTATCAAGGACAGCAAATGCCACGAGGCCAAAAACAACATAAAATTATAAAGCATATGAAAAAACCAGACGATATGGATAACCCAAGCCCAAGCACCCAAATCAAAAGACCAGAAGAGACACACCTAGAGCAGCTACTCAAAGAACTAAAGATGAACAATGAGACCCTAGTACGGGATATGAAGGAAATCAAGAAGACCCTAGAAGAGCATAAAGAAGACATTGCAAGACTAAATAAAAAAATGGATGATCTTATGGAAATTAAAGAAACTGTTGACCAAATTAAAAAGATTCTGGACACTCACAGTACAAGACTAGAGGAAGTTGAACAACGAATCAGTGACCTGGAAGATGACAGAATGGAAAATGAAAGCATAAAAGAAAGAATGGGGAAAAAAATTGAAAAACTCGAAATGGACCTCAGGGATATGATAGATAATATGAAGCGTCCGAATATAAGACTCATTGGTGTCCCAGAAGGGGAAGAAAAGGGTAAAGGTCTAGGAAGAGTATTCAAAGAAATTGTTGGGGAAAACTTCCCAAATCTTCTAAACAACATAAATACACAAATCATAAATGCTCAGCGAACTCCAAATAGAATAAATCCAAAAAAACCCACTCCGAGACATATACTGATCACACTGTCAAACATAGAAGAGAAGGAGCAAGTTCTGAAAGCAGCAAGAGAAAAGCAATTCACCACATACAAAGGAAACAGCATAAGACTAAGTAGTGACTACTCAGCAGCCACCATGGAGGCGAGAAGGCAATGGCACGATATATTTAAAATTCTGAGAGAGAGGAATTTCCAGCCAAGAATACTTTATCCAGCAAAGCTCTCCTTCAAATTTGAGGGAGAGCTTAAATTTTTCACAGACAAAGAAATGCTGAGAGAATTTGCTAACAAGAGACCTGCCCTACTGGAGATACTAAAGGGAGCCCTACAGACAGAGAAACAAAGACAGGACAGAGAGACTTGGAGAAAGGTTCAGTACTAAAGAGATTCGGTATGGGTACAATAAAGGATATTAATAGAGAGAGGGAAAAATATGGCAAACATAATCCAAAGGATAAGATGGCCGATTCAAGAAATGCCTTCACGGTTTTAACGTTGAATGTAAATGGATTAAACTCCCCAATTAAAAGATATAGATTCGCAGAATGGATCAAAAAAAATGAACCATCAATATGTTGCATACAAGAGACTCATCTTAGACACAGGGACACAAAGAAATTGAAAGTGAAAGGATGGAAAAAAATATTTCATGCAAGCTACAGCCAAAAGAAAGCAGGTGTAGCAATATTAATCTCAGATAAAATAGACTTCAAATGCAGGGATGTTTTGAGAGACAAAGAAGGCCACTACATACTAATAAAAGGGGCAATTCAGCAAGAAGAAATAACAATCGTAAATGTCTATGCACCCAATCAAGGTGCCACAAAATACATGAGAGAAACATTGGCAAAACTAAAGGAAGCAATTGATGTTTCCACAATAATTGTGGGAGACTTCAACACATCACTCTCTCCTATAGATAGATCAACCAGACAGAAGACCAATAAGGAAATTGAAAACCTAAACAATCTGATAAATGAATTAGATTTAACAGACATCTACAGGACATTACATCCCAAATCACCAGGATACACATACTTTTCTAGTGCTCACGGAACTTTCTCCAGAATAGATCATATGCTGGGACATAAAACAAGCCTCAATAAATTTAAAAAGATTGAAATCATTCAAAGCACATTCTCTGACCACAATGGAATACAATTAGAAGTCAATAACCATCAGAGACTTAGAAAATTCACAAATACCTGGAGGTTAAACAACACACTCCTAAACAATCAGTGGGTTAAAGAAGAAATAGCAAGAGAAATTGCTAAATATATAGAGACGAATGAAAATGAGAACACAACATACCAAAACCTATGGGATGCAGCAAAAGCAGTGCTAAGGGGGAAATTTATAGCACTAAACGCATATATTAAAAAGGAAGAAAGAGCCAAAATCAAAGAACTAATGGATCAACTGAAGAAGCTAGAAAATGAACAGCAAACCAATCCTAAACCAAGTAGAAGAAAAGAAATAACAAGGATTAAAGCAGAAATAAATGACATAGAGAACAAAAAAACAATAGAAAGGATAAATATCACCAAAAGTTGGTTCTTTGAGAAGATCAACAAGATTGACAAGCCCCTAGCTAGACTGACAAAATCAAAAAGAGAGAAGACCCATATAAACAAAATAATGAATGAAAAAGGTGACATAACTGCAGATCCTGAAGAAATTAAAAAAATTATAAGAGGATATTATGAACAACTGTATGGCAACAAACTGGATAATGTAGAAGAAATGGACAATTTCCTGGAAACATATGAACAACCTAGACTGACCAGAGAAGAAATAGAAGACCTCAACCAACCCATCACAAGCAAAGAGATCCAATCAGTCATCAAAAATCTTCCCACAAATAAATGCCCAGGGCCAGATGGCTTCACAGGGGAATTCTACCAAACTTTCCAGAAAGAACTGACACCAATCTTACTCAAACTCTTTCAAAACATTGAAAAAATGGAACACTACCTAACTCATTTTATGAAGCTAACATCAATCTAATACCAAAACCAGGCAAAGATGCTACAAAAAAGGAAAACTACCGGCCAATCTCCCTAATGAATATAGATGCAAAAATCCTCAACAAAATACTTGCAAATCGAATCCAAAGACACATTAAAAAAATCATACACCATGACCAAGTGGGGTTCATTCCAGGCATGCAAGGATGGTTCAACATCAGAAAAACAATCAATGTATTACAACACATTAAAAACTCGAAAGGGAAAAATCAATTGATCATCTCAATAGATGCTGAAAAAGCATTTGACAAAATCCAACATCCCTTTTTGATAAAAACACTTCAAAAGGTAGGAATTGAAGGAAACTTCCTCAACATGATAAAGAGCATATATGAAAAACCCACAGCCAGCATAGTACTCAATGGTGAGAGACTGAAAGCCTTCCCTCTAAGATCAGGAACAAGACAAGGATGCCCGCTGTCACCACTGTTATTCAACATTGTGCTGGAAGTGCTAGCCAGGGCAATCCGGCAAGACAAAGAAATAAAAGGCATCCAAATTGGAAAAGAAGAAGTAAAACTGTCATTGTTTGCAGATGATATGATCTTATATCTAGAAAACCCTGAGAAATCAACGATACACCTACTAGAGCTAATAAACAAATTTAGCAAAGTAGCGGGATACAAGATTAATGCACATAAGTCAGTAATGTTTCTATATGCTAGAAATGAACAAACTGAAGAGACACTCAAGAAAAAGATACCATTTTCAATAGCAACTAAAAAAATCAAGTACCTAGGAATCAACTTAACCAAAGATGTAAAAGACCTATACAAAGAAAACTACATAACTCTACTAAAAGAAATAGAAGGGGACCTTAAAAGATGGAAAAATATTCCATGTTTATGGATAGGAAGGCTAAATGTCATTAAGATGTCAATTCTACCCAAACTCATCTACAGATTCAATGCAATCCCAATCAAAATTCCAACAACCTACTTTGCAGACTTGGAAAAGCTAGTTATCAAATTTATTTGGAAAGGGAAGATGCCTCGAATTGCTAAAGACACTCTAAAAAAGAAAAACGAAGTGGGAGGACTTACACTCCCTGACTTTGAAGCTTATTATAAAGCCACAGTTGCCAAGACAGCATGGTACTGGCACAAAGATAGACATATAGATCAATGGAATCGAATTGAGAATTCAGAGATAGACCCTCAGATCTATGGCCGACTGATCTTTGATAAGGCCCCCAAAGTCACCGAACTGAGCCATAATGGTCTTTTCAACAAATGGGGCTGGGAGAGTTGGATATCCATATCCAAAAGAATGAAAGAGGACCCCTACCTCACCCCCTACACAAAAATTAACTCAAAATGGACCAAAGATCTCAATATAAAAGAAAGTACCATAAAACTCCTAGAAGATAATGTAGGAAAACATCTTCAAGACCTTGTATTAGGAGGCCACTTCCTAGACTTTACACCCAAAGCACAAGCAACAAAAGAGAAAATAGATAAATGGGAACTCCTCAAGCTTAGAAGTTTCTGCACCTCAAAGGAATTTCTCAAAAAGGTAAAGAGGCAGCCAACTCAATGGGAAAAAATTTTTGGAAACCATGTATCTGACAAAAGACTGATATCTTGCATATACAAAGAAATCGTACAACTCAATGACAATAGTACAGACAGCCCAATTATAAAATGGGCAAAAGATATGAAAAGACAGTTCTCTGAAGAGGAAATACAAATGACCAAGAAACACATGAAAAATGTTCAGCTTCACTAGCTATTAGAGAGATGCAAATTAAGACCACAATGAGATACCATCTAACACCGGTTAGAATGGCTGCCATTAAACAAACAGGAAACTACAAATGCTGGAGGGGATGTGGAGAAATTGGAACTCTTATTCATTGTTGGTGGGACTGTATAATGGTTCAGCCACTCTGGAAGTCAGTCTGGCAGTTCCTTAGAAAACTAGATATAGAGCTACCATTCGATCCAGCGATTGCACTCCTCGGTATATACCCGGAAGATCGGAAAGCAGTGACACGAACAGATATCTGCACGCCAATGTTCATAGCAGCATTATTCACAATTGCCAAGAGATGGAAACAACCCAAATGTCCTTCAACAGATGAGTGGATAAATAAAATGTGGTATATACACACGATGGAATACTACGCGGCAGTAAGAAGGAACGATCTGGTGAAACATATGACAACATGGATGAACCTTGAAGACATAATGCTGAGCGAAATAAGCCAGGCACAAAAAGAGAAATATTATATGCTACCACTAATGTGAACTTTGAAAAATGTAAAACAAATGGTTTATAATGTAGAATGTAGGGGAACTAGCAGTAGAGAGCAATTAAGGAAGGGGGAACAATAATCCAGGAAGAACAGATAAGCTATTTAACGTTCTGGGGATGCCCAGAAATGACTATGGTCTGTTAATTTCTGATGGTTGTAGTAGAAACAAGTTCACTGAAATGTTGCTATATTATGTAACTTTCTTGGAGTAAAGTAGGAACATGTTGGAAGTTAAGCAGTTATCTTAGGTTAGTTGTCTTTTTCTTACTCCCTTGCTATGGTCTCTTTGAAATGCTCTTTTATTGTATGTTTGTTTTCTTTTTAACTTTTTTTTTCATACAGGTGATTTGAAAAAAGAAGGGAAAGTTAAAAAAAAAAAAAAAAAAAAGATGTAGTGCCCCCTTGAGGAGCCTGTGGAGAATGCAGGGGTATTCGCCTACCCCACCTCCATGGTTGCTAACATGACCACAGACATAGGGGACTGGTGGTTTGATGGGTTGAGCCCTCTACCATAAGTTTTACCCTTGGGAAGACGGTTGCTGCAAAGGAGAGGCTAGGCCTCCCTGTATTTGTGCCTAAGAGTCTCCTCCTGAATGCCTCTTTGTTGCTCAGATGTGGCCCTCTCTCTCTGGCTAAGCCAACTTGAAAGGTGAAATCACTGCCCTCCCCCCTACGTGGGATCAGACACCCAGGGAAGTGAATCTCCCTGGTAACGTGGAATATGACTCCCAGGGAGGAATGTAGACCTGGCACCGTGGGACGGAGAACATCTTCTTGACCAAAAGGGGGATGTGAAAGGAAATGAAATAAGCTTCAGTGGCAGAGAGATTCCAAAAGGAGCCGAGAGGTCACTCTGGTGGGCACTCTTATGCACACTTTAGACAACCCTTTTTAGGTTCTAAAGAATTGGGGTAGCTGGTGGTGGATACCTGAAACTATCAAACTACAACCCAGAACCCATGAATCTCGAAGACAGTTGTATAAAAATGTAGCTTATGAGGGGTGACAATGGGATTGGGAAAGCCATAAGGACCAAACACCACTTTGTCTAGTTTATGGATGGATGTGTAGAAAAGTAGGGGAGGGAAACAGACAGACAAAGGTACCCAGTGTTCTTTTTTACTTCAATTGCTCTTTTTCACTCTAATTATTATTCTTGTTATTTTTGTGTGTGTGCTAATGAAGGTGTCAGGGATTGATTTAGGTGATGAATGTACAACTATGTAATGGTACTGTAAACAATCGAAAGTACAATTTGTTTTGTATGACTGCGTGGTATGTGAATATATCTCAATAAAATGATGATTTAAAAAAAAAAAAAAAAAAAAAAAAAAGAATCTACTTTAACTTCACTCTCAATAAACAGGTTTGTGGAATATGGCTGCATCCTAGAGATTAGAAATGTTCAATTCTTTGCTGATGGCCGCTCAGTGGTTGATAGCATCGGCAAGAGGCGCTTCAAGGTGCTCCATCAGGGCCAGCGGGATGGTTACAATACTGCTGACATTGAATACATTGAAGATCAAAAGGTAAGGGTGGCCATTGCCAAGAATCCCAAAGCTATTCACGTAAATTGTCTTACAAAGATGGCTGCAAAAGGATTGCTCAGAACATTTGGGGGCCTTGGGATTCTCACCAAATTGCTGTAACAACACTGAATGCTGCTGGATTGCTGTTTAATTTTAGAATTGTGGTAAGAGTGCCCTTTGTCCAGCTCTCCTTGCTTAGATGCTGAATTGCTTTTGTGCATAAGAAATGCTACCCTAGACCAAACCCTAGGGCCCACCTAGCCCAGGAGTTAGGTCTGTGTCAAGGATACCAAGGGAGAGATCTGGAGTCAGGTCTACAATGTGTATTTCTATTTCTATTTAATTTTTAATTTCATTTTTATCTATTTTTAAACTTTATTTTGAGATAATGGTAGATTCACATATGCATGTGTGTCTTTAAATGTGTAACCTGGGTAAGAACCTTTCCCAATAATCAGTCATCCCATAAGGTAGAAAGATAACGTATCTTGTCAGTCCTTGATTTTCTGAGCTAATGGATGAACGAAGAAAAAATCATCCCATGTTCATTTATATTTACATTGTCTACATACATAGTACAAGATTAATACATATTTGATCAATGATACATGCATTTGGCTTGGAAGATAGAATTTCACACTGTGACACAGACACATTCATGTCTTTCTTTCCAATGAGCAATGGGAAAACAGATGTAAAAATGAAAAGGGCAGAGGCATAATCCAACATAACCTAGTTTAAGTGCACCCCTCCATTCAGGCCTATTAGAATATCTTTTTTAAATATGTCTTGCTGTTTCAGCTAATTTACCTAGCTGAATCTTTTTCCTCCCTCCACTCCCAGTATTTATATACAGTACAGCATCTGGTTGAAGAGCCTTTCACATATCACATAGGAGAAAGTTGGATGGTTGACCGCATCCCAGAGGGAGACAGGATGGTTGCGCAAAGAGAGTCAGGCATTAGAAGTGGTTCTGGGAGTGGTATAGAAGGTACAGAATGCTTCCCTTTCACTTTGATAATTTCAGGTCCACGGAGAGGATTTTGCTGAGCTCATAGGATTACATAATTGTGTTTATGAACAAGCATCGTTGTGGTTTCATTCACTCAAATCATCTCTGAAAAATCGGATACTCAATCACTTTGGTCCAATGCCAGAGAAAGATGCTGACCCCCAGGTATATAAAAATTTCTATTTTTAATGGATTGTCCCCTCAGCTAAGAGTGCCTGTGGTTTTTGATTGTATGGGTACATGGTTGCCATCTAATAACGTCAAGCACAGAGAGGAAGATGGATCCAATTCAGTATTGTATGGCTGGGCATTGGGCATCATGAGTAAGAGCGAAAGGATCCGAAGTCAGAATTGGGGTAACTAAAGTAATGCAGTAGGAACTTAGGTCCAAGGCAGGTTTCGAAAGATAAATGGAGAGAAAGGAAGCATAGACACCACCAACAGAAGAACCTTCAATGGGAGTCCAGACTCACACCATGGTGATGTGTTAGGGTATGAGAAGATACATGTAAAGGCCATGGCTTAAGAGAAAGGTGTCCTGAGAACTTAGACTATAGCTGCAGCTTCCAGGGAGCTTCATAATCACCTCCCCCTGCCTACAATTGTTGCAGGAGCTAGGAGATAAGATCAGCTACTTTACAAAATTCCAATTGCAAGAACACAGAAACTTTTAACACCCAGGCCTATCCACAATTAGCCCTACAGATCTGGGCCCTTGTTAGTGATCTCATTTAGCGTCACCTAGACCTGAGAAAATTGACTCAATCTTTAAATGTACCCTTGGCTGAGCTATACTAGAAAACAGTTCATTAGGTTCTACTAGATCAGTCTTTTTTTCTGGGGGAACAGATCCATTTGAGAGTTCAAGCTGCAGAACCAAACCTCTCCAGAAACTACAGATACTTAAGCTTCACTAAGTTTTGCCTGCCTGGTATAAACCAGGCAGTACTTTCAGGGAATTCTATTTCAGTAAATTCTTTCTAGAACAAGGCTGGAGGTATCTGAAACATTTTTTTCCCTACCATCACCTTATATTATATTCTGAGCTGGCTCTCTTACATCATCACCTCCATAACTTTCTTGATTCTTTTAATCGTTCCCAAGTCTTTCACAATAGAAAAGTCTGAATGTACATATTCTGTCTGCTCTGACAAAAGACTAGTCCTGCTTACCTCTCTAGCTATGTGACCTTGGGTAAGTCTTTTCCCCTTTCTCAGCTTTCTCCCCATCTCGGAAATGAGGAAGGTGGTTGAGGAGGTCTCTAAAGTCCCTCTGCTTTTTGTTTTGAGAATCTAAAACACAAGTCTTTTTCCTTAATGGACTGAAATGTCTTGTTTTCTCCAGACGATAAAGGTAGCTCCTTTCCCCCATGCAAAGACATATCATGAGTGTTGAAGGGAGAAAGGCCAGAAAGTGCTTCCAATGATCCAGATCCTGGCTCTGGGCCACTGTGACTCATGACTCCATCATAGCTCTGAGCAAGCTCTTGATCAAACTTAATGTTCCCCTTCACCTTCTGGAAAGCATCTTTCCCAGTCAGACAAAAGATAGAGATTAGCAATAATAACAGCATCCTCCAATGGAGAAAACACAGATGCCACAATGTGATTCATAAGGACTCAATGACACAGAAAGCTGAAATCTTGGTTTCATTTAATTTCTTATTAGGAACAGTCATGATATTGTTTTGGCAATGTTGAAAAAAGAGGTATCCTCCAGTTTGCTGCTGTCAATGCTGTGGCCACACTGGTCCCACTAGTAAGAATGTTCTAAGCCTCAGGAGGAGGTTTGTTAGAAACAGCTACAAGTGCTAACATGAGCTTAAATATCTTTTTAAATGATCCTGGAAAATAAAATTCAGTCTATGTAAATCTAATATTCAAAGCTGTTAATAAGAGGGAGAACATGTTATAGACTCCAGTGAGGGACAAAAAAGAATCCAAATGAAGCTAGAGGTACAGAGAGGTAAAAAGGGCAGCGAGATTTGGAGAGAATCAGGTGAACCAATTGGGAGTCAAATAATCCCGGGGGAGGTGATTTGAGCAAAATGTGATTCCCTATAGTCCTAAAAGCAGCCTTCCAAAAGTTGGGCACAGAGAGCTCATTTCAGTTTTAGTAGGAAATAAGTTACCAATGTCTAAGATGTGTGCCTGGGGAGCTGCTTACAAAAGAAATTTTGGTAAAGGGTTTATGTGGGATGGAAAAGCTCTTTGTTAAAAGGAAACCTGGGGATAGAATGCATTTCT
Source organism: Choloepus didactylus (assembly GCF_015220235.1). Classification (NCBI taxonomy): domain Eukaryota; kingdom Metazoa; phylum Chordata; class Mammalia; order Pilosa; family Megalonychidae; genus Choloepus; species Choloepus didactylus. Next base: position 142,588,346 of record NC_051334.1, read on the forward strand.
AATGTGAATGTATTTTCTAAATGGAATTATTGTAGAGTGGAATTGCTGTTCTTTAGGACTATAAACCATTGCCTTTGGTTTCAGGGGAGTAGATAACTGTGGTCCTGTGGTCCTGTATTGTAACATGGTATATCTGGGCTATTGCCTTAAGCTCCAAGCAGGGAAATGAAGGAAGTCAAGAGACATGTAAAACCTAAGATGTCATGGGAATTGAAGGCCCACATGTTATATGCATCAGTCCAAGGGACCTAAATACAGTCTTAGATGTGAAAGAGACTGAGTAGTGGATATCCTGGCTTATAAAATTACATTGGCTAGGAGGCATGGTATATCTGTTAAGACATTGGTTTGTCTGCTTAAAATACCAAATAACTGTAACTTTAACCAGAGAGAGGGCTTACATCCTAGGGAGTGGGGCAGCTTGATTCCATGAGATCATTCAGAAACTCAGGCCCCTTCCATCACAAAGCTCAACCATCTGTAGAATGTTGCCCTAGTCTTTTTTTTCCAGATATAAGTTTGTGAATTTAATTTGTTCCGTTTCCTGATAAATGTAAAGTTTCACAATAGTCTGTTGAGAGAAGAGGCAATAACAAATTATTTCTGCTGTTGTTGGTATAGTTCTAATAGAAGGAAACTGATAGGGTAAACAAATTATCTAATTGTGGACCTAATTACTAGAACTTCAAACCCTCAGTGTCCATGATTATATCATTTTCAAGGAAATTGACTCCTCTTCAGCACTCTTAGCCAAAACACTTAATTAACTCTCATTTAATTAGATAAATTGTAATCTCACACAAAATTAAAGACCCATAAAAGTGTCCTGTCAACCTCTGCTTGCCAGTGGAGAGAAGAATGTAACTTGGCAAAGTTACAACAGACAGCAAGAGGCAGTGCCCTAGTCTTCTTGATTGAAGAAGGCTGATGATCACCATGTCCACGTTCTAGCCAGGGGAAAGGGGGATAAAGAGGAAGGTAGAAGGCACTTGTTCTTTCCTTTCCTAGAGCAGGACTCAGAAGTTATACTTATCACTTCTTTTTATATCTCATTAGCTAGAACCTTGTCTCATGCCTTCATCTAGCTGCAAGGGAGGCTAGGAAATGTAGTCTTTATTCTGGTTGGTTATAGGCCCAGCTAAAATAAAGGGAGGATGTATATAGAGGCAATTAGCAATCTCTGCCATGCAGAGAGGCTCTTCCACCTGGTATGTTTAAGTTGAGGCTTTGGAAACCTGTAGACCGTATGAACCTATTGTATTTCTCTGTTGCAGATTAACCCTGATGGTCCAGCCTGGTGCTGGTGGATATTAGCAGTACTTCCTTTAGAAAGCCGAGCTCAGCTCCCATTCCTAGCAATGAGGTCCTTAAAGGATAGACTGAATGGCATTCGGCGAGTCTTGGCTTTTATATCCCGAAATCAAAACTAGTGAGAGTTGATTGCTGAAGAGGAGCTCCTACCCTCCCCACTACCCTAAGGGAGTCTTCTTGTAAATATATCTAATTGCAATAACATCTTAACAGAAGGGAGTATCAAACAGAGACATTACCCTGCTATTGATCACAGAGAAATTGAATAGAAAGACCAAAACAATGTGACCTGTTTGAAAACTTTCTGAAGATACTTCTTGACATGCTGCACTACTATATGAACAGCAGAGGTGTTTAAGATCCCGGGGGTGGGGTGGGACTGATTTTACCATAAAATGTTCTGAAAGTTTAAAATGGTTTTGCTTTAATTTTCTTGCTTTCATAGATGAATGACTGTGTGGTTGAAATGTGAAGCAAAGATACTAATAATGTTGCTGCATTATTTCACTGACTTGAGGTCTCATTCCAAATGCTTCAGGTTTTATATAGCATTGTGTAAAATAATGTTTATACATCTTTCTGTTTTAATAATTTATTTTTTTTCACTACTGTATCCTTTTTTCTACATGTATGTTTGTAACTATTTAAGTGTACATTGCTGAAAAGCCAGTCGCTTTATTTATGGATGTGGTTTACAGTGTATGAATGACTAGGGGGAAGTAACAATACTAGAAATGTGCAATGTTTGCCCTAACCATGTTTTTACTACATTTGATCCCAGTTCTAGTACCACTTTGATATCTGTCCAATTGGATGTTTAAAAGAAGCTAAGAATAATGCTAAGATCATCTATCTTTACAAATTCCATTTTGTTTTCAGTTTGAATTCAACGGTATAAAATACTTAAGGAATTTGGCATAGATTATGGCATATGCCAGGGTAAAGTAAAATAATCCCTTTTCTGTGTGTTATGTACAGAACAAGGCTGAAGGCATTATTTTTCTAGAATGAAGAGCTGAATCAGAGGGAAGTATCTTTTATTGCATTATAGACATTTATTTGAGCAATCTAAATATATGTGTATCTATTTTTTTCCCAGTGCAGTTAGCAATGGGATTTTAGGCAGGATAATTTTTTAACCCTTCAGAGGGAATGTTTTTCAGTTTGGCACATCACAGCCATGCCCAAGTAGCCTCCACACCCTACCTCTTCTCAGGGTTCTGAAGATCAAGACCTGGGTTAGCATGGGGGAAATACTTTAAGAAGGACTGGGCTTACTAGTGTAAAGAAGCTAAATAGAGTAGAGCCCTTTAAATGTGTTTTTAAGCAACCAGACAGTTAATCCATGTTCTGATCCAAACACTGCCTTTCCTCCTGGTTACAAGGGGCCAAAGATTTCGGTATTGTGGAAGAACAAAGAGGAAAGAGGTAAGAGTAAGCACTTGCTTAGTTTGCTTAGTGCTCATTTTGATTCCTTCAGTGTCAGGAGAACCTGAAAAATACCCCAAATATGGGAGCATTACAGTGACAAAGTAAAAAGATCAGGGCAGGAAAGAAGTGAATTGTGCTGTTTGTACCTTGACTCTCATCTGATGTTGGACAGCTACAGCGGCGGGATTCACTTGCAGCCAGTCATTCTACTAAGCTGAGGGGTTAATGCCTCAAGTAATCTGTCTAACTTATTCCATCACCACCTGGAGCCAGAAACAGAAAAGTGAGAGTGAGATGATTCAAAGTATATAAAACAGATGCATGTAAGCAAAAACCAAATGATCTTTTCTATACTTACTTAATGGATGCCATGTTGTCAGAGCATTATGTTACAGGGTTTGATGTTGGGGCCAGCCTGGGCTATTGAAGAATGAAAGTAGATGATGTACAGGTGTGGTTGCTGCCCAAGTACACTCTCAAGGCTCAGGGACCAGGAAATTAAAGGTACTCTCTCCTACCTGGTGCCCAACCATGTGGTCACAATAGTCCTAGTATAATAGTTTGCTATTATCTAGTATAAATGCAATAAAGGAAAGGGTCATAAGCTTCTCCACTTACTATATGTGTCTTTTGGCATATGGCTTAACTTTTTCTAAGCTCCAATACCTCATCTATAAAATGGTAGTGATAAATACTACATATTGTGTCATTCGGAACATTCAATGAGATAGTATATATATATATCGCTTTAACAGTGCCTAGCACATAGGTAACACTCAAAAAATGATAGCTGTTATTAGATTATTCATAGTTATAGAATATCTCCAGGAGCCCACATTTCTATAAAACACTGCCTTTACACACAATACCCACTTCCAACCCCTTTAAACTTGGTTGGGGAAATCCACACCACTGATTTTTCAGACCAAAACTTGATGATTGACAGGTAATTACTTTCAGGGTCAAGTCTGTTTGGGAAAGTGAAAAGACTGGAGAACTAATGAGGGTTAGAAGAGGAACACATCCTGTGCTAGCAAGCTTTCCCCATCCCAATGGGACTAAAAATTAGTTTGGGTTGGAGGTCTAGAATTTCTGATAGAGTGGAAGCCTTAATTTATAGCTCCATTGGAATAACCAACTCATCACTCCCTACTTTCCATGTATTGAGGTTCTTGGCCAAGCCAGGGTGAATGGATTTTACAACTTACAACTTGCTAAGTTCATGGCATTTTCTTAATGCTGCCCAAAAGATTTAATAAACAAAATGTATTGAGAACATACTATGTACCAAGTACTGAACAAGGTGATTTCACATACATGAGCTCATTGAATCATTTATTTCTCACAACAACCCTATAAGAACAGTTATTATCCCCAAATTATGGATGAAAAAACTGAGGCTCCACAATGTTAAATACTTTGCCCAGGTTAACAGTAAGCCAGTAAGTGGCCAACTTTGGTTTTGAACCTGTTCCTTGGCAGATTTTTTAACATTTGTAAGTAGTTTACATTACACATAATTTTAATGAACAGGCATAGTCATCAAATCACAAAAGCATTCTCCAGAAGCTCACAATGGTAAGTTGGGGGTTAAGTAAATTAACCCCAACATTTCTCCTTAATCTAAGTAGAAAGGGAGGTTTGATTTCTGAATAAAATTCCACATCATAGAATGTTCACCTTGAAAAGTGAGTAACCAACATCAGCAAATGTAAATCTTCACTAGGCAGAATTATACTTTAGTCTCAGTAGCCTAGATACACATTTGGGTTGTTTAACAGTAATTTCATTAGTTGCATGAGGCAGGATGCAAGGCTAAACCTTGGCTTTCTTTGAGGTGTACTTGAATGGGGTGATCGATTGGACATGACCATTTTTACCACTTGTAGGTGGGTTTTGCTGCACAACTTGGGAATGAAGAGTATACAGAGAAAAGACACAAAGCTAAATCTAGGCCAGAACAACAAGACTCCCCCAGTGTTAGATGGTGCCATTTATTGGTTATGTTTCCTGTCTACTGTATCTGATCAAGTCTTTTCCTAGCAGGTTATTTTCTGTATATATATAAACCAGGTACCAGGCAGATATCATGCCTTTCTGCTCTGTACCATACTACTGCTGCTAGCTAATAACCAGCAAAATGTAGAAAATGAAAAATAAAAAAATGAGTTTTCTGTAGATCACTTGGAGAAAAAAAGTGTTTGCTCCTGACTTAGGGGGACAGAGAATTGACTATTTCAACAGTTTTCCTTTTCTGAAGGCTGTTCTAGCCTTGTGCTGCCTCAGCAGCAAGGGGCTAATCGAGTCTGCACATGTAGTGCTTCCAGCTCTGCATATGGAGCTGGCCTGGGCTCAGATAATCCCCTGTGACTGGCCACTGGAGCAGTGGTGCTCCTGAGGCTGGTTCACAGCTCCCAGAGGTCTCTTACTGTCAGCAGACTGCATACTGTTGATGGACTGAAATACAGTGGGGACTGTGTTCCCCCACCCCAACTCCATTTCTGAGATGGGAGTTTCATTCAGGGACTCATTTCTTGAGTCCCCAACATGTTGACTTTGCATCCATTTCTGTTTACCAAGGCAGAATCATAGTAGAGGTGTAAAACAGAGATATAAATGGAAGGCAGCCCAAATTGGACAAAGGCTGACTTTCAGTCAATTCTTGAGCCTGAGAAATGAGGTTTTGATTTATGATTAAAGATGGTTGTGGAAAGCAGCCAACTGCATGGGCTCCAATTTGTACCCCTTCCTGAATGAAGAGAAAAGGAAGGAAAAAGAGCCATGTAAAATGTACACATTCAATTCATTTTAGAATGATCACTCCAACTTGTTACACTGTTCAACTGTTTAATCATCTGGGTTCTGCACATTCAGAGGTGAAATGAAGGAATAGTCATTTACAAATGGGTATTTCCAAATATGTTTAGTTAACTTTCAGAGAGAAGTGCCTGTAATCTCTGTACCTGGTTGTCATTTTAAAGCTTTTGCTCCATGATTATGTAGCCATTTAAAAATTCTTTGCTGCAAACATGATTAACAGAAGTTTACAAAGCAGCACTGTAGCTTATGCATCATTTTAAAAGTTGATTAACACTTATCTATTATCAAAGCAACAATAAATAATAACAACAAAAGAGAAAATAGGTCAATGAGGCACCATAGGCTTATCTTAGATAAACTAGTTCCATCGTTTTGTGTAGTTCTCAGTAATGCCAGGATTAAAATATCAAGCAAGCCATTTAACCAGTGGCAAATGTGTATTGTGTTATTCCATTTGTTAAGCAGTCATTTTACTCTTACACTGTAATGAACTGAAGGGGAATTAAGATAATGCTTTTCCGCCCCCATATTGCTATTCAACTACCTCTATAGGCTTGATTTCTTTTTAGGCTTTTCCTTCCTCCAAATCTGTACAAAAATTTTTTCAGCTCATCTATGTTGTAATAACAATGTGATATAGACAGTCTCTGTGAAAAGTTTGTTCATTAAAAATGTTTCCAATTGTCTCAACTTTGTATCTAACAAAACTGTACTCGTACTTTAGGGCAAGAATTACCCAAATAGCTTCAGTATCATTTTGTTGGAAGCTAAATAGAAAGGAAAGCTATTGGAATGTCTATTTTGTTCTTGTTTCCTATTGGTTGTAACACATTTGGCCAGAAGATTCTTTGCAAGGGAATAGACCTGCACTCAGACCAGCTCTTATATGTGTGACAGTGAAGCAGGTATGAACTGATTCATGTGACTGATGTGTTGTGATAAACTAGTCATAAATCAAGTGCTTAAAAATGCATCAAAAACATTTTCTGTTATTTAAAGAATTATGTTTAAGCATTTTGTCAAGTAAATAATCAGTCCCTAGTTTATTTGTAAATCAGAACATTCATGTATTGAGTTTGCTTCAAGCACAGCTACAGTTCTGAGTCTGTTTTCTTTGGCATAAAATACACATGAAAGCAAATTACATGTTGTGTGTGTGTGTGTGTGTGTGTGTGTGTGTGTGTTAAATGGTTTCCTAACAATAAGCTAAAGCTAAGACCTGAGGTGTGAGACTTCTGACAGGAAAATCCGTAAAATTGTTTGGTACACTGAGTGATACTAACCAAACTGACTCCAGCAAGAGAATTTTAGCAACATCCCATCTTGTCTAGAGTACTGTTTTTAGTCTCATGCCATTGATGACTTTATACAAGTTCTATTTTATCACTGAGGGAAAAAAAACAGGAAGGGGGAAATTTAAAAAATGAAATGATAGCAAATTCCACTTGGGCCTGACCTTGTTCTACGTAACAAGATCTTTGGGGTGATTGAGAAAAACCAGAACTCCTGACCAACTAGGTCCCAGATGGAATGCTTGGCTCTGTTGGACTTTGCCCTTCTGTGCCCAGACTGCCACTCTCCAATTCTCATAAGATAGAGTACATTTCAGTCAAAGGCAAAAATCTTCATTCAAAGGCAGCCCTGCCCAGATGCCTGCATCACTTTCTGTCCGGATTGGACCATCTAGAAAGAAATAAGAAGGTCCTTGTGACAGTTAGGTTCATGTGTCAACTTGGCCAGGTGATGGTACCCGGCTGTCTGGTCAAGCAAGCACTGACCTAACCATTACTACAAGGACATTTGTGGCTGGTTAATAAACCGGAAGGCTGGTTTATTAAATCATCAGTCAATTGACTGCAGCGGTGACTGATTACATCAACGAAGGGCATGTCTTCAACAATGAGAGAATGCAGTCAGCTGGATTTAATCCAATCAGTTGAAGACTTTTAAGCCAGATAAAGGACCTTCACTTCTTCTTTGGCTGACCAGTGAAGCGTTATCTGAGAAGTTCATCAAAGTTGCCAGTTCGCTGCCTGAGGAGTTCATCGAACATCTTCCTTGGAGTTGCCAGTCTGCTGCCTGCCCTATGGAATTTGGACTCATGCGTACCCATAGTTGTGTGAGACACTTTCATAAATCTTATATTTATAGATATCTCTTGTTGATTCTATTTCCCTAGAGAACCCTAAGTAATACAGTCCTATTTGCAGTTTTCCCTAGGCCTTGAGCAAAGCCATGGCCAATACTTTCTGCATACTCATTTGAGTTCTCCAGGGCCAAAGATGCCTCCCTAGAAGACATTCCCAGTTGCAAAATGAGATGAGAGCAAGAGAAGGGAAGGAAAAATGCTCTAGACTCACAGGAACCAGAAGCCTAAACTTTCCCTTTCTCTCTTAGGTTTTATGATTTCTTCACTTCCAGGTGGGCTGAGGTGGGATGGGAACAGGCTGGTGTCAATACTCCCCATATTGTGGTAATGCAGAAACTTCCCAGCCAGTCCTGTCCATGGTCAGCTCAATGTGGAGCTTTGCCCTAGTCAAGGCAGACAGTACAGGCTCCAAGGAGCCCTACCTCTATTTCTGAGCACCATTCCTCCAGCTTTTCCAGCTGTCTGTTTCTAATCTGCCCATTTCAAACTGTGGTCATGGTGACTGTCCATTCATGTTTATTGTGCGTGTGTGGCAACCTATACACAACCTGTTTTTTCCCCTTTTCAAATATACAATTCAGTGGTGTTAATTACTTATGCAAATTTGTGCCTCCATCCCCATTGTCCATTGCCAAAACTTTTCCATCACCCCAAACAGAAACTCCATACCAATTAAACATTAATTCCCCATTCCCCTCCCCTACTTCGCCCCTGGTAACCTGTATTCTAGTTTCTGACTTTATGAATATGAATATTCTGATAATTTCATGTATGTGGGATCATACAGCACTTGTCCTTTTCTGTCTGGCTTATTTCACTCAACACAATGTCTTCAAGGTTCATCTGTGTTGTAGCATTCCACACGTGCCATTCTGCTTAGGCAGTCTATAGTGATGAGTTCCCACTGGAGGGAGGGAAGAACAGAGGAATTGAAGGAGGGAGAGAAGGATCATGGAAATAACCAATCATGACAACTGAAATAGCTACCTTTTCGTTTCCTTGACAGAATCTCATACATCCTCTTCAAAAATTGACTGTAGCTTTGATCTTTCATCCCAAATAGGGATGCCACTTATGCCCAAACCAGATTGCAGATTCATCTTCAGGGAAAAGGAATCATGTTCTTGCACCCTTAGGCTGATCTCAGAAGGGATCAATACACTGATATGACTGTGCCAAGAACCCCTTGTGTAGATGGCCACCAAGCCAAAGGCCAAACTATTGTCCATTGAGTGTTCACTATGTGCTATGCTTTTTCTAAGTTTTTAAACATTTTCTCATTAGAGCCTCACTATAATCTATAATGTAGATCTTTATTCCCATGTTATAGATGAGTAAACTGAGGCACTGTTACTTGCTTATGATCATACAGATTAAAACCCATGATGCTTTTCATGACATTCATTCATTCATTCATTCATCCATCAAATATTAGTCAGTAAAGTGTAGTGGTTGAGAGTAAAGACTCTAGAGTCAGAGTGGGTTAGACTCTTGCCCCCACCACTTACTACCTATGTGACCTTAAAGAAATCACTTAACATCTCTGTGCCTCAGTTTCTACATCTGTAAAATGGGGGTAATATTATCTACTTCATAGTGTTGCTGCAAGGATTAAATGAAATGATGCTTACCAAGATCTGGCTCATAGTGAGCACTCAGTCAGTGCTAGCTATAATTATTAATCACCTAGTAGATCCCAGGCTTCTTCCCATCGTTTTAAGAGGCTTATGATGACATAAATTTATTATATTACTGTTCTGGAGGTTAGAAGTCCAAAATGAGTTTCACTGGGTTAAAATTGAGGGGCCAGCAAGGCTTTATTATTCTTTAGTCTTCTTAAGTAATCCACCAATACACTTTTTTCTGTTTTTTTAAATATGTTCTTATGATGTTTTCCTAGCATACTTATGATAATAGTATATATTACATATATTAAATGATACACAGAGAAGTGAAATATCCTCCTAAATTAGGATTGAAGCAAAGTCTTCTGGTGGGATCTCCAATAATTTTACAGTGAAGAAAATCATAAAAGGGAATTGTGTTAGACTATAAATTTAAAAGAAATTTTAAATGACTTACAAATGCACATCTTAAATATGTTCTATAACTTTTATTCCATTTAGCCTTTACATATGTGGATTGTGTACCCTGGTTTTAGCAGCATCATGGTCACATTTTTTTTTTTTAAGTGAAATAAAATTCTACTTCATTCACTCTTTTAAAAATTAAAAAAAAATTTTTTAATTTTAATATTTTTGGAATCATTTCAAATTTACAGAAAACTTGCAAAAATGGTACAAAGTGTTCACACATTCCCTTTATCCAGTGTATAATTTAACCATAGCTATGTAACAAATTACCTCAAAGCTTAGTAGCTTAAAACAAGTTCTTTTTAATCTACAGTTTCTGAGAGTTAGGAATCCTGGAGTGGCTAAGCTGGGTTGTCCTAGCTCAGGGTCTCATGAAGTTGCAGTCATGATGTTGACCGGAGCTGCAGTCAGCTGAAGGCTTGACCAGGGCTGGAGCATCCATTTCCAAAATGGCTCACTGACGTGGCTGTTGGTATGAGGCCTCAGTTCCTGGATATGTGGACCTCTCCATAGTCTGCCTGAATATCCTCATGACATGGCAGCTGTTTTTCCCTAGACTCTGGGGACTCCCAGGGCTGTTAACTGAAAGCACAGCACTCAACAGACTGCCAACAACATTCGGTTACCCTCTTCATTTACTCTTATAACTTATTTTTGCTTCAAAATATTATAAAATGGTAGTCATTCAAAAGCAAAGGCTTTCAAACTAAGTAACATTCCTTATTCTACCTTCCTGTATCAGATGTGAGTACTTAATTTTTAGTCTTAAATATGGGCACAGGAAGAGTTCTTAAAAGAAAGTCAAAACTAGGAACTGGGATTGTCACCCTTGTAGCTGTTTAAGCTCTAATAATTAATTGATTCTTGCTGCCTGATTTCATAATTCTGAAAGCAGTGGCACTGAGAACTGCTGCAAAACTTTCACAACTTAATTAATTACTGAAATATGATTGACAGAATGAGGAAAGAGCATTGTCTATACTGGCTTTTGTTGCCAGGCAAAAATGCCAGGGAATTGAGCTTAAACAGAAGGGGAGGAAGTAGAGACAAATGAGGCAAAATGTTTTTAGTTGGCTTGTGGATATATTCTGGCTGTAATAAATTCTGTGAAAAAAATCCCTTCATAATTAGAGAGGGTAAAAGCACAGTGCGGAACCCTTGTGGATTCTTAAGATTTCAGAAAGTGATTCAGGTTTTCATCTCTCTCTCTCCCTCATAAGTTCATGTCTATATTGATATAATATCTAACAATATGATATGATATTTAGACCTTTCAATAAAGCATGCTACTTGAAACAGAGAAGTGAAAAGTGATAGGGATGAGAAAGTGAGGAAGAAAACAAATATTCCCATCTAAAATTTTATTTTTCTGAGTAATAATGAGAAATGTTATTCAAATTAATCATGAAGGATAAAGTAATTTATTATTGTTTAAATTCCTTATATAGACTCAACATTTGATGTGGTCCTCAGTTGCCTTATGGTTAAGATGCTCTTTAAGCACTTCGGTTTTTCTCACACTATCTGATTCCTGAGCAGTTTTGTTTCAGCCCAATATGGCCCTCTGTGGCAGGCTATCAAGACAAATTCAGCCTTGCTTTTCAAAGGACAGTTCATCAAAAGATTTCCTACAATTTTTCAAAAAAACCCATAAACATACATTATCTTGTTTAATAAGAAGACCAGAAGGAGGAGATTTCAGAGCTGGTTCATAGCTCCGACAATCCCATCAAGTGCCTGGTCTCTTTATATTTTTCCTAATGTTTTTTTAAAGCTCTTTAATGAAACTGCTTCATAAGGAGAAGACGACTTTCAACCTAGTCCTTCCTGCTGGGTTTCAGATGCCTGAAAAAGAAGGTTTTTTTGGCCACCAGCTCTACAGGGCTATCAATCCACAGATGAAGGAATTTTTTTAAGTGGGAAAGTGGTCTTCTAGTGTTCATGCCTACCTCAAGGTTCAGATGTGAGGATGTTCACCAGGATGTTTCCACCTATAACTAACTGCCAGAAAGATGGAGGCTCAGCTACAATGGCAATTTTTTCTCTTTCTCTTTCATTTTATTTTTACAAGCAAATACTTCCATTTCCTACCTCCCCTATACCTCCATAAACTCTAATCTTCTTTCTATCTCTATGAATCTATTATTTCTAGTAATCTGTTACAAGTGATATCACACAAATTTTGATCTTATGTGTCTTGCATACTTCACTGTGCCTAATGTTTTCAAGGTTCTTCCATGTTTCAGCAGGTCTCATAACTTCATTCTTTCTTATGGCTGAATAATATTCCATTGTGTATATATACCACATTTTGTTTATCCATTCATTTGTTGATGTACACTTGGGTTGTTTCCAGTTTTTGGTTATTGTGAATAATGCTGCTATAAACATTGGTATACAAGTATCTGTTTGAGATCCTGTTTTTCTCTCTTTGGGTATTTATCTAGAAGTGGGATTGCTGGATCATATGGTAATTCTATATTTAACTTTTTGAGGCACCCACCATATTGTTTTCCACAGTGGCTGCAACATTTTACATTCCCACCAATAATGCACTAAAGTTCCAATTTTTTCACATCTTTGCCATACAGTGGCAATTCTTAGTCCAGGCCCTACAAGAGCCAACATCTCCAATTCATTCACTTATTAATGGAACAAACATTTGCAAAACACAAAACTATATGCTAGTCACTGGGCTACAAAGAGGAATACAGCACTATCCTTGCCTTTGAGAGGCTCATAGCCTCGGGAAGAAAACACAGACTCATTACACAGGGCACCATGATAGTTCAGAGTAAGGATACCTCATCTTGCATGTGTTGGGTAGGTGATAGTTCAGGAAAGGCTTATTGGAGGAGGTGGTATGGGAACTGAATCCTGAATGATGGAAAGTTTTCCACATGAAAGAGTGGGTAGGGTTTGGAGAACATCCCAGGTAGAAGCAGCAACACATGAAAAAAATCTGATGGTCCATAGGGAGAGTTTTGACCAGTCATCTGGAATGTCATGAGCAGTTCATTCTGGCAGAACACAGGGCTCAAGACATGGCAGTTCCTGACAGTTTATCACATTCTAATTTTAACCTGATTGAAGCCACCAGCTGGTCTCCGGGGAAGCATGTATGGCAGGCTTCTGGCTAATGGGGAGAGGGATGGTGTAGAAGAGCCCAGTTTGCTGGATAAGTCAGGGTTCATTGGTGTTGAGGATTGAATCATGTCCCCCATAAAGACACATTCAAGCCTTAATCTGCATTCCTGTAGGTGTGAACCCATTGTAAATAGGATCTTTGAAGGTGTTATTATTAAAGTGTGGATCCATTTGTGAATAGGATCTTTGAAGATCCTATTTAGATGAGGCCATATTGAATCGAGTAGGCCTTAATCCAAATGGCTGTAGTCCTAATAAGGTAGAAGGAATTCGGATGCAGTCAATTAGAGATAGCCACAAGAGGAGACAAAGGAGAGGACATCGCCATGTGATGGAGACAAAGATGCAAGCCAAAGAACCCCAAGGATATACAGTAAGTCAGCCCCAGAATGCTGCAGACTCAAGGAGAAAGCATGGTCTTGCTAATATCTTGATTTTTAAACTTCTAGCCTCCAAACTGTGAAACAGTAAATTCCTGTTGCTTAAGCCAAGCAGTTTCATAGCAGCCTGGCAAATTAAGACTTTTGGGTACTCGCCATGGGAGTCCTCAGCACAGACCATTTGAAGACTACAGCCTGACGCTTGGCTTGGGAGGCCCCTTAGAGTTTGGACCAGAGGAAGAGAAGTGGGGATTGGTGGAATGAGCAATTTTTGAGGAGCAAATGGAGTATTCAGAAATGGGGAAGCCAGATGTGGATGGGAGAAATGAATGAGATGGCATGTCTGGAGTTGAGGGAGTGATTTACAAAGACCTGGAGACTTTGGGACAATGGACCCAGATGAATCTCCTCCCCTCGATCAGCCAAACAGAAACCAAGGCTCTGGCCATGGTGTGCTGGAACATTTTCATACTGGCTGGTGAAAATCAATTGTGAAATTTTCAGAAATTTTGCAAGCCAGTTGTTAAACACAGCCATTATTAGAGAATAAACTATATAAACTTATAATTAAACACATTGCATTTAAAAAGATAATAATCAAAACTCATCACTTCCTAATCATTTGACTGCATTTTACTGTTGTCAATGCTCTTCAAGTTATGTACATCTACTGTATCTGTCTGGTGGAAATACTACTGGTATGCTACTTGGCATCTCTTCCCATCTCCATATTCACTGATGTCTGGTTGATAGCTTGAAATCACCCATGGTGGGAGTATTTACACCACACTAGAAATTAGGGCTTCCTCCCAGATGACCTGGTTTACACTTTTACCAACACACAACTGACTCTGGGTCTTATCTCTTTCTCCTTCTCTAAGCCTTCCTCTAATGTCAATAGCTGTGTTCAAGAAAAAGCAAACTTATAAAAACAAATTCTTGTGGACATATAAAATACTAGGAGCCTGGCTTTCTGATTTTGGCTCTTAGATAAGTTATTCGCACTTTTCCAGGGGTCTTCTGAAGACATCATGACGGTGTGATCGAGAGAGATTTTCGGACCAGACTTTTCAGAGGCTGTTGAAATAGTAGACATCAATTTCCTATGCTTTTGCTTAAGGTCATCCCTCCACCACTACCCCCCTTCAAACCACAAGACTCAAACTATCCACCCCCTTCAATCCGTGACCCCCCCCCAAGGATTTCAGGGGAATTAAGTGATTGAATTCCTCAATCATTCATCCTGCTAAGGTCATGACAAAATGGAGTTACAGGGACTCAGCCAGGGTTCCCTTTTACCCCTCCTTCACAAGGGTAAATATTAGAAGAATAAGAATAATGATAGCAGCTATTATATATTGAGTGCTTACTATGTGTCAGGCACAGTGCTCTTTAACACTCCTAACAGTCCATAAAGCAAGTATTATTATTATCCCTGATTTATAGAAGAGGAAACTGAGGATCAGAGAAGTCAAAGTACTTGCTCATAGGCACAGAACAATCAAGCAGTGGTGGAAGGAGATATGAACCCAGAGCTCTCATTCCTCAACACGGCAGAAGGATTTCTCCTATCAAAGCTGTCCTCATGACTCTTCCCACTAATAGGCCTAGGCTCATCTCCTTTTCTCTCTGACAGGCCTGTTCCCTTTCGCTGTCCATTGCAGACTAACACACCTGGTGGCTTTGATGCATGGCTGAACTTGACCCAAAAAAAAATCTCAGAAACTGAGAAAGCCCCAGACCATTTCCATTTTATGATTATACCGATATGTTGAAACAAACAAAGAACACAAAAAAACAAGGAAATGCCAAGATAAGGTTAAAAAATTGTGGTAACACGTTCACACAATTAATACAGAGCAAGCAGTTTAATATAATATAATTTTGCTATTCACAGGGATAAATCCAGGATTTATCTAAAACTTTGTACTGCACTATATGCAATGTGGCCTGGAAATGGAACACAAGTTTAAAGTGGTATAATGAATGTGGTCTTTGTCCAGTCCAGTCAGTACATTTCTGAATGTATAGTAAATAGCCTCATTGTGAGATAACCTCAAACATTGAGGTCCTTCATGAGTGTAAGGCCTTGGTCAAATGGCTTTCCTAGCTGCCCGTCAATGTTTTGCCCTGACATAGGGTTTCTCACAGCAGATGGCTTCTCACAAGTACAGTCAGCTCCATTTGATTTCACAGCACTGACCCTCACTGTGCCCAGAGGTGTGGCACAAGCTTGAAAGGTCTTCCAGGCAAAGACAAACATTACTCTTCATTTCTTTCTAAGTTCAGACTATTTTGATCAACTTAACAGATGGTTTAGCCTTCTTTCATTGTTCTTTGTGTTGCTGTACCTTAGCAGTTGTCACCATTATTATGTCATACAGAGACTGTGGGAAACTATGTATGGGTGCTCGAGAAAAACACGGGCAACTGCATACATGTGTGCATGCATGTGCACAATTTTCATACAGTTTATAGACCTTCCTTGAACAAATGAAGCCTATTCATGTACTCTCTGTATAAGAAGTCTCTACACATTGAAGTCCACAATCTTTAACAGGAGAATCTAGGCCTTAATCACTTGAAGCCACCAAGGTTGTAGCAATATGAGAGCCTCACAGTATTTCAGTATTTTGGTGGTGGTCCAGTACTTCAGGACAACATGCTATACTTCCCCTTGACTAAAAATCTCCCAACTTCCCCAGGCTGAAGAGTTTGGGGCTTCCCCCCACATGCACACCCCACTCCAACTTAGACTTCCAGACATGGTGGCTATTTGGCTACATTCTAGAATTGACCCAGCAAAGAAGCAAATGTAAACAGTCAGTCAATCTCCCTGGGGTCGTTCTGTGTAAGCAGAAAATGTATATAATTTGTTCTGCCTTTCTAAAATCCATATATATAGATATGTATATTTGGGGGCTCTTAGACATACATCCATGGACAATTCTGCTCTATTTGCTCTCTGGCTTGTGATCTGGACCTTCCCTGGGAATAGTCTGATGCTAGGGTCTATACAAAGCCAACTGAACATTCACTTATTGTTTTTTTTTTCCTGTTTTGGTCCAGTCCAACAGTTTCTGTCTTTGCTTCGCCACATGTGGGCTCTCCCATCTTGGAGATATGTAAATGTGAATATGATCATATTTCCTCCCTGTTTACCTTCCTTACTCTTTTAGCTCTGATGGCTTTCAGCGTCTCTCCCAAATGTGCTTTGTTTTATTCTCCTAACGAGTTTCATTATGGCTTCACAATATACTTTTTTTTTTTTAATCATCATTTTATTGAGATATATTCACATACCATGCAGTCATACAAAACAAATTGTACTTTCGATTGTTTACAGTACCATTACATAGTTGTACATTCATCACCTAAATCAATCCCTGACACCTTCATTAGCACACACACAAAAATAACAAGAATAATAATTAGAGTGAAAAAGAGCAATTGAAGTAAAAAAGAACACTGGGTACCTTTGTCTGTTTGTTTCCTTCCCCTACTTTTCTACACATCCATCCATAAACTAGACAAAGTGGAGTTTGGTCCTTATGGCTTTCCCAATCCCATTGTCACCCCTCATAAGCTACATTTTTATACAACTGTCTTCGAGATTCATGGGTTCTGGGTTGTAGTTTGATAGTTTCAGGTATCCACCACCAGCTACCTCAATTCTTTAGAACCTAAAAAGGGTTGTCTAAAGTGTGCGTAAGAGTGCCCACCAGAGTGATCTCTCGGCTCGTTTTGGAATCTCTCTGCCACTGAAGCTTATTTCATTTCCTTTCACATCCCCCTTTTGGTCAAGAAGATGTTCTCCGTCCCACGATGCCGGGTCTACATTCCTCCCCGGGAGTCATATTCCACGTTGCCAGGGAGATTCACTCCCCTGGGTGTCTGATCCCACGTACTGGGGAGGGCAGTGATTTCACCTTTCAAGTTGGCTTAGCCAGAGAGAGAGGGCCACATCTGAGCAACAAAGAGGCATTCAGGAGGAGACTCTTAGGCACAAATATAGGGAGGCCTAGCCTCTCCTTTGCAGCAACCGTCTTCCCAAGGGTAAAACTTATGGTAGAGGGCTCAACCCATCAAACCACCAGTCCCCTATGTCTGTGGTCATGTTAGCAACCATGGAGGTGGGGTAGGCGAATACCCCTGCATTCTCCACAGGCTCCTCAAGGGGGCACTACATCTTTTTTTTTTCCTTGTTTTTCTTTTTTCTTTTTTTTTTTTTTTAACTTTCCCTTCTTTTTTAAATCAACTGTATGAAAAAAAAAGTTAAAAAGAAAACAAACATACAATAAAAGAACATTTCAAAGAGACCATAACAAGGGAGTAAGAAAAAGACAACTAACCTAAGATAACTGCTTAACTTCCAACATGTTCCTACTTTACCCCAAGAAAGTTACATAATATAGCAACATTTCTGTGAACTTGTTCCTACTATATCCATCAGAAATTAACAGACCATAGTCATTTCTGGGCATCCCCAGAACGTTAAATAGCTTATCTGTTCTTCTTGGAATATTGTTCCCCCTTCCTTAATTGCTCTCTACTGCTAGTTCCCCTACATTCTACATTATAAACCATTTGTTTTACATTTTTCAAAGTTCACATTAGTGGTAGCATATAATATTTCTCTTTTTGTGCCTGGCTTATTTCGCTCAGCATTATGTCTTCAAGGTTCATCCATGTTGTCATATGTTTCACGAGATCATTCCTTCTTACTGCCGCGTAGTATTCCATCGTGTGTATATACCACATTTTATTTATCCACTCATCTGTTGAAGGACATTTGGGTTGTTTCCATCTCTTGGCAATTGTGAATAATGCTGCTATGAACATTGGTGTGCAGATATCTGTTCGTGTCACTGCTTTCCGATCTTCCGGGTATATACCGAGAAGTGCAATCGCTGGATCGAATGGTAGCTCTATATCTAGTTTTCTAAGGAACTGCCAGACTGACTTCCAGAGTGGCTGAACCATTATACAGTCCCACCAACAATGAATAAGAGTTCCAATTTCTCCACATCCCCTCCAGCATTTGTAGTTTCCTGTTTGTTTAATGGCAGCCATTCTAACCGGTGTTAGATGGTATCTCATTGTGGTCTTAATTTGCATCTCTCTAATAGCTAGTGAAACTGAACATTTTTTCATGTGTTTCTTGGCCATTTGTATTTGCTCTTCAGAGAACTGTCTTTTCATATCTTTTGCCCATTTTATAATTGGGCTGTCTGTACTATTGTCATTGAGTTGTAGGATTTCTTTGTATATGCAAGATATCAGTTTTTTGTCAGATACATGGTTTCCAAAAATTTTTTCCCATTGAGTTGGCTGCCTCTTTACCTTTTTGAGAAATTCCTTTGAGGTGCAGAAACTTCTAAGCTTGAGGAGTTCCCATTTATCTATTTTCTCTTTTGTTGCTTGTGCTTTGGGTGTAAAGTCTAGGAAGTGGCCTCCTAATACAAGGTCTTGAAGATGTTTTCCTACATTATCTTCTAGGAGTTTTATGGTACTTTCTTTTATATTGAGATCTTTGGTCCATTTTGAGTTAATTTTTGTGTAGGGGGTGAGGTAGGGGTCCTCTTTCATTCTTTTGGATATGGATATCCAACTCTCCCAGCCCCATTTGTTGAAAAGACCATTATGGCTCAGTTCGGTGACTTTGGGGGCCTTATCAAAGATCAGTCGGCCATAGATCTGAGGGTCTATCTCTGAATTCTCAATTCGATTCCATTGATCTATATGTCTATCTTTGTGCCAGTACCATGCTGTTTTGGCAACTGTGGCTTTATAATAAGCTTCAAAGTCAGGGAGTGTAAGTCCTCCGACTTCGTTTTTCTTTTTTAGAGTGTCTTTAGCAATTCGAGGCATCTTCCCTTTCCAAATAAATTTGATAACTAGCTTTTCCAAGTCTGCAAAGTAGGTTGTTGGAATTTTGATTGGGATTGCATTGAATCTGTAGATGAGTTTGGGTAGAATTGACATCTTAATGACATTTAGCCTTCCTATCCATGAACATGGAATATTTTTCCATCTTTTAAGGTCCCCTTCTATTTCTTTTAGTAGAGTTATGTAGTTTTCTTGTATAGGTCTTTTACATCTTTGGTTAAGTTGATTCCTAGGTACTTGATTTTTTTAGTTGCTATTGAAAATGGTATCTTTTTCTTGAGTGTCTCTTCAGTTTGTTCATTTCTAGCATATAGAAACATTACTGACTTATGTGCATTAATCTTGTATCCCGCTACTTTGCTAAATTTGTTTATTAGCTCTAGTAGGTGTATCGTTGATTTCTCAGGGTTTTCTAGATATAAGATCATATCGTCTGCAAACAATGACAGTTTTACTTCTTCTTTTCCAATTTGGATGCCTTTTATTTCTTTGTCTTGCCGGATTGCCCTGGCTAGCACTTCCAGCACAATGTTGAATAACAGTGGTGACAGCGGGCATCCTTGTCTTGTTCCTGATCTTAGAGGGAAGGCTTTCAGTCTCTCACCATTGAGTACTATGCTGGCTGTGGGTTTTTCATATATGCTCTTTATCATGTTGAGGAAGTTTCCTTCAATTCCTACCTTTTGAAGTGTTTTTATCAAAAAGGGATGTTGGATTTTGTCAAATGCTTTTTCAGCATCTATTGAGATGATCAATTGATTTTTCCCTTTCGAGTTTTTAATGTGTTGTAATACATTGATTGTTTTTCTTATGTTGAACCATCCTTGCATGCCTGGAATGAACCCCACTTGGTCATGGTGTATGATTTTTTTAATGTGTCTTTGGATTCGATTTGCAAGTATTTTGTTGAGGATTTTTGCATCTATATTCATTAGGGAGATTGGCCGGTAGTTTTCCTTTTTTGTAGCATCTTTGCCTGGTTTTGGTATTAGATTGATGTTAGCTTCATAAAATGAGTTAGGTAGTGTTCCATTTTTTTCAATGTTTTGAAAGAGTTTGAGCAAGATTGGTGTCAGTTCTTTCTGGAAAGTTTGGTAGAATTCCCCTGTGAAGCCATCTGGCCCTGGGCATTTATTTGTGGGAAGATTTTTGATGACTGATTGGATCTCTTTGCTTGTGATGGGTTGGTTGAGGTCTTCTATTTCTTCTCTGGTCAGTCTAGGTTGTTCATATGTTTCCAGGAAATTGTCCATTTCTTCTACATTATCCAGTTTGTTGCCATACAGTTGTTCATAATATCCTCTTATAATTTTTTTAATTTCTTCAGGATCTGCAGTTATGTCACCTTTTTCATTCATTATTTTGTTTATATGGGTCTTCTCTCTTTTTGATTTTGTCAGTCTAGCTAGGGGCTTGTCAATCTTGTTGATCTTCTCAAAGAACCAACTTTTGGTGATATTTATCCTCTCTATTGTTTTTTTGTTCTCTATGTCATTTATTTCTGCTTTAATCCTTGTTATTTCTTTTCTTCTACTTGGTTTAGGATTGTTTTGCTGTTCATTTTCTAGCTTCTTCAGTTGATCCATTAGTTCTTTGATTTTGGCTCTTTCTTCCTTTTTAATATATGCGTTTAGTGCTATAAATTTCCCCCTTAGCACTGCTTTTGCTGCATCCCATAGGTTTTGGTATGTTGTGTTCTCATTTTCATTCGTCTCTATATATTTAGCAATTTCTCTTGCTATTTCTTCTTTAACCCACTGATTGTTTAGGAGTGTGTTGTTTAACCTCCAGGTATTTGTGAATTTTCTAAGTCTCTGATGGTTATTGACTTCTAATTGTATTCCATTGTGGTCAGAGAATGTGCTTTGAATAATTTCAATCTTTTTAAATTTATTGAGGCTTGTTTTATGTCCCAGCATGTGATCTATTCTGGAGAAAGTTCCGTGAGCACTAGAAAAGTATGTGTATCCTGGTGATTTGGGATGTAATGTCCTGTATATGTCTGTTAAATCTAATTCATTTATCAGATTGTTTAGGTTTTCAATTTCCTTATTGGTCTTCTGTCTGGTTGATCTATCTATAGGAGAGAGTGATGTGTTGAAGTCTCCCACAATTATTGTGGAAACATCAATTGCTTCCTTTAGTTTTTCCAGTGTTTCTCTCATGTATTTTGTGGCACCTTGATTGGGTGCATAGACATTTACGATTGTTATTTCTTCTTGCTGAATTGCCCCTTTTATTAGTATGTAGTGGCCTTCTTTGTCTCTCAAAACATCCCTGCATTTGAAGTCTATTTTATCTGAGATTAATATTGCTACACCTGCTTTCTTTTGGCTGTAGCTTGCATGAAATATTTTTTTCCATCCTTTCACTTTCAGTTTCTTTGTGTCCCTGTGTCTAAGATGAGTCTCTTGTATGCAACATATTGATGGCTCATTTTTTTTGATCCATTCTGCGAATCTATATCTTTTAATTGGGGAGTTTAATCCATTTACATTCAACATTAAAACCGTGAAGGCATTTCTTGAATCGGCCATCTTATCCTTTGGTTTATGTTTGCCATATTTTTCCCTCTCTCTATTAATATCCTTTATTGTACCCATACCAAATCTCTTTAGTACTGAACCTTTCTCCAAGTCTCTCTGTCCTGTCTTTGTTTCTCTGTGTGTAGGGCTCCCTTTAGTATCTCCAGTAGGGCAGGTCTCTTGTTAGCAAATTCTCTCAGCATTTGTTTGTCTGTGAAAAATTTAAGCTCTCCCTCAAATTTGAAGGAGAGCTTTGCTGGATAAAGTATTCTTGGCTGGAAATTCCTCTCACTCAGAATTTTAAATATATCGTGCCACTGCCTTCTCGCCTCCATGGTGGCTGCTGAGTAGTCACTACTTAGTCTTATGCTGTTTCCTTTGTATGTGGTGAATTGCTTTTCTCTTGCTGCTTTCAAAACTTGCTCCTTCTCTTCTATGTTTGACAGTGTGATCAGTATATGTCTCGGAGTGGGTTTATTTGGATTTATTCTATTTGGAGTTCGCTGAGCATTTATGATTTGTGTATTTATGTTGTTTAGAAGATTTGGGAAGTTTTCCCCAATAGTTTCTTTGAATACTCTTCCTAGACCTTTACCCTTTTCTTCCCCTTC
This sequence comes from Choloepus didactylus, assembly GCF_015220235.1. Taxonomy (NCBI): domain Eukaryota; kingdom Metazoa; phylum Chordata; class Mammalia; order Pilosa; family Megalonychidae; genus Choloepus; species Choloepus didactylus. The sequence continues at coordinate 142,610,702 of NC_051334.1, forward strand.
TGGGACACCAATGAGTCTTATATTTGGACGTTTCATGTAATCTATCATATCCCTGAGGTCCATTTCGATTTTTTCAATTTTTTTCCCCATTCTTTCTTTTATGCTTTCATTTTCCTTTCTGTCATCTTCCAGGTCACTGATTCATTGTTCAACTTCCTCTAGTCTTGTACTATGAGTGTCCAGAATCTTTTTAATTTGGTCAACAGTTTCTTTAATTTCCATAAGATCATCCATTTTTTTATTTAGTCTTGCAATGTCTTCTTTATGCTCTTCTAGAGTCTTCTTGATTTCCTTCATATCCCGTACTATGGTCTCATTGTTCATCTTTAGTTCTTTGAGTATCTGCTCTAGGTGCTGTGTCTCTTCTGGTCTTTTGATTTGGGTGCTTGGGCTTGGGTTATCCATATCGTCTGGTTTTTTCATATGCTTTATAATTTTCTGTTGTTTTTGGCCTCGTGGCATTTGCTGAACTTGGTAGGGTTCTTTTAGGGTTTGTAGACCTATTGAAGTCCTTATCTCTAATTTATCAGATCTACAGCTTCGTGGAGTTCACTTTCTCTAACTAACCAGCAGGTGGCGTCCACGAGCCACCTGTTCTCCACAAGCCAGTTCTCCCCTGCTTAGCCTTTTTGGTGAGTGGGGGAGTGAGTCTTGTGGGGCCCAATTGGTGTACCAAGCTTGCGTGTGTAGTTGGTGTTGCCTGCCCTGTATGTGGGGTGTGTTTCTGGGCAGTCGGGGAGGGGGGGTGGCCCTAACAATCAAATCTCCCTGATGATCCTAGAGTTTTAAAGCTGCTGCAATAGTCTAATCCTTCAGTTCAGTCCTGCCACAGTTTGTCTCTGCCACTGACCCACAAGTCTTTGGTATTGGCGTATGGCTCCTGAGACTTGCAATGGGCCCCTCTTCCAGGCTGTGTACCCCGGGTCCTCTGTTGAGGGATGACTGTGCTATGTCACAGGTGAGTGCCGTCCCCCCAGGGCAGTTCTGGGCTGCTGGGCTGTGTAGGGAGGCTCCCAGTCTGCTCAAATGATGGCTGAATGGGGCTTTGTTAATTCACACTGCTCCACCTTCCCAGCTCTGGGACATTCAGCTGAGGTTGCAGGGAAGGCTAATGTCCACGCCCAGTTTTGTGGTGTGTGCCTGTTATTTGAAGCACTTCCGTCACACTGGGTTGTCTGGGGCAGCTCTGGGTTATGGGGCTGGCGATGGGCAGGAGTGTTTCCTGTCCACCAGGATGGTGGCTGTGAGCGGACACCCCCCTTTTCTTGGGAAGTTGTGTTGTTTAGTGAATTTTCTCAGCCACTGGATTATTGCCTTTTGTCTCAGAGCTCTCTTAGCTCTGCTCTTGACTTCATGTGCCCAAATTGCAATTCTTTGAAGCTTTCTGTATTGGGCTTCTTAGAGTAATTGTTTTAGAAAAAGAAAAAAGGATTTAAAAAAAAAAAAAAAAAAAGGGCCCTCCTCAGAGATCTAATGGGTTATTGAAATGCTAAGAGACAAAGCAAGCAGGGCCATTAAGGAAAGGTCCACAGGGCAGAGAGATCAGCTTTTCTTCGGGATTTGCATATGCGCCTCAAGGCCTGAGCTCCGCCCTTCCCCTTTCTGTGTTCACCAGAACTCCAAAAATCCTCTGCTTTTATTCTGGAGTTTTTCGTGTTATTTTTTTTTTTTCTATGCCTGTCTCCTCTCTGCTGGGCTGGCTGCTCTCAGATTCTCTGGTGTCTGGTCTCAGTCTATCTATGGTTGGAGTTTGGATCAGTAGAATGAGTTTCCGATAAGGGCTACCACTGCAGTTCTCCCTTCTCCTTCCCGGAGCTGACAGCCCCTCCTCCCACGGGACTGAACCTGGCAGGGAGGGGTGCGGGTCCCCTGGCCGCAAAAACTTACAGATTTCGCTGATCTCAGCAGTTCGACGTTTTCATGAGTGTTGTATGAAGTATACCCAAAGACAGATTGCTCTGTGGTGTCCAGTCCACGCAGTTCCTGGCTTTTTACCTACTTTCCTGGAGGAGTAACTAAAACTTACAGCTCACCAGTCTGCCATCTTGCCCCGCCTCCCACAATATACTTTTGCATTTTGATTTTGATTTCCACAGAAATCTGGCTTGGCAAAAAACAAACAAAAACAACAACAACAAAATAAAACAACAACTCAGGAAGTCATGTTGATATATTTTTTATAAGGAGAGTTCACTGACTATCCTATCTTCCATTAGCTTCTACATTCAAAACCCCTCCTTTGCTAGGAGTAGCATTACACCTCTCTCCCACTCACCCATCCTTAGCTGTGGAGCTAAAGAACAGAACATTCTGTATATTTCACTAAAGAAAAGAGGTCATCACATTGAGCTGGGGGTGGGTATGTTGGGGCTCATAAAAGAAACAACTTAATTTCACTTTTTGCAAACGTAAGTTTAGCTAGGTCACTTCTACAAACAACCATCCATTGGGGAGAAATTAGTGGCTATCAATTTACAAAAAGGATTATGGAAATTTTCAAAATGTGAATTAGATAGAGAAACTCTTGGGTTAACACTACTCAGTGACCTAAAAGTACCTTGAAAAAAGAAAAGAGTGCATTTCTGATAATGAAAATATGATATCTGTACCTAGTCTTTTAAGATCAACAGTGGTGCACATATACTGTGATCTTTTCAAGGACAGTAGGATTAAATCCTGAATCATTTTCTCTGGTGCTTGAGAAACATGATAGTCAAATGTTCCCAGGTATCTCTATCCATCTAGTCCTTGTTTCATGAGTTGACACACAGGAACTAGTCGCCATTAGTTAGGCCAACCTGAAGTACAATAGGTCATCTATGAAGAACACAAGGTCAGGAGGTTTAAGAACTCCAGATATTTTAATTTGGATAAGTACAGTCAAAAAGAATGCTGGGACCTCAATAAGGATGGATAAAAAGAAAAAGTAGCTGATATTAGATAAGATTGTGGGAGGAGGGAATAATCTGGTTTGCCCTCAGAATAACGGCGATATGGAGTAGCAAGCCATGCCAAACCAGCAGTTCCCAAGGTACTGTCCCTCTTCTTTACTTTCCAGACTATGTTTATACTTCCCCTTCCCATATATGGGGAAGTTCCCATTAAGGAGGGTTGTGTTGGTGGGAGGCACAGTCTCTATCCAGTGGCAGCAGTTGCATCAAACTGGAGTTCTTGGTTTGGTTTTGGGGGTATTAATGGAGCAGGCTGCCATGTCTAGTCCCCATTGGTGGCAACAGCAGTGTCATGAATGGGCTAGTTCTGCAATGCGATCATCATTGTTCTTGCTTGCAAAGCTCTGGGCTTGGCTCCTTAGCTCTCCCAGGGACTCTGTGAGTTACTGAACACTTTTTTTTCTGCAATTTATTGAGATATATTCACACACCATACAATCATCAAAGTGTACAATCAACTGTTCACAGAATCATCATATAGTTGTGCATTCATCATCACAATAAACTTTTTGAACATTTTCATTTCTCCAAAAAATAAAACTGAAAATAAGAATAAAAATTAAAATACAGGTAAAAAAGAGCACCTCAAATATCTCATATTCCTCCCCCCACTATTATTCATTTACTTTTTGTCTCCCTTTTTTTCTACTCATCTGTCCATACACTGGATAAAGGGAGTGTGGGCCACAAGGTTTTCACAATCACAGAGTCACACCATATAAGCTGTATAGTTATACAATCATCTTCAAGAATCAGTGATATTGGATTGCAGTTAAACAGTTTCAGGTATTTCCTTCTAGCTATTCCAATACACAAAAAACTAAAAGGGGGTATCTATGTAATGCATAAGAATAACCTCCAGAATGATCTCTCGACACTATCTGAGATCTCTCATCCACTGAAACTTTATTTTGTCTCATTTCTCCTCCCCCCTTTGGTCAGGAAGGCTTTCTCAATCCCATGATGCCAGGTCCAGGCTAATCCCTGGGAGTCATGTCACACATTGCCAGGGAGATTTACACCCCTGGGAGTCATGTCCCATGTCGGGAGAGAGCAGTGAGTTTACCCAGCTGAGTTGGCTTAGAGAAAGAAGCCACATCTGAGCAACAAAAGAGGTTCTCTGGGGGTGACACTTAGGCACAATTATAAGTAGGCTTAGCTTCTCTTTTGCAGTAATAAGCTTCATAAGGGCAAGCCCCAAGATTGAGGACTTGGCTTACTATCATGATAGTCCCCAATGCTTGCGAGAATATCAGTAATTCCCCAGGTGGGGAAGTTGAATGTTTCCACATTTATTCCCCAGTCCCTCAAGGGGGCTTTGCAAATACTTTCTATTCTCTTGCCAAATTACTCTGGGATGTATCAGGGTTTCATACTAATCTGTACAAACCAATCAGATCTCACCCCCTATTCAAGGTTCCATGTACTTATGGTGTTTGAATAAACTGACCATTCGAGTTAACTTATGTAGTGTGCTACAGAAAATATAGATTTTGCACCAAATAAACATCTTTCCCTTTGGTGTCACACAGAAGTTGAGGATTTAAAACACAGTTAATATCATGCTTTTCCCTTTGGTCTGGTTTACCTTAGTTCTAATCAAGTCTGTTTTGTTTATCTCTCTAATTGAAGTCTGATCTCTTTCTCAGCTTCTTTAACCTTTGCTGTATGGGGTAATGCTGACATTCATAGATGCTGAACTCTGTCTCTGAGTCTCAGGTGTCACACAGATACCTGAATTTCCAGGACCCAACCAGGTTATACACAAGCAGCTCAGCATCTCAGAATTTAGAGATAACCATTAAAATTCATGAATAGATGTGACTGTTTTAAGAGCTTATAATCTAGGAACCTTTGCCATAAGCCTTCCCCTGATAACCTATGCTCTCAGATTCAATTCTCAGCGTTTGCACATCATAATCAGTCCATATTAGTGAAGCATTATAATGTTTGCATTTTCAATTCTGGCTTATTTCACTCAACATACTGTCCTCAAGATCCAGTCACCTAGGAGCATACCTCACAACTTCATTTCTTCTTACTGCTGCTCAGTATTCCATTGTACATATACACCACAGTTCACCATTCTGTGTGCCCTTAGGCCACCACCATTGCCAATAGTGAATATGGCTGCCATAAACACCAGTGTGCAATGTCCACTCATGCTCTAAGTTCTTCAAAGTATATATCCTATAACGGGGTTGCAGGACCATATGGAAACCCCATAGTTAGCTTCCTGTGGACCCACCACATTGCCCTCCAGCTGGGCTGTGCCATTCTACCTCCTTACCAACAGGGAAAAGGTATACCCCTCTCTCCACATTTTTTTTCAGCACTTGTATCCCTCTGTGTATTTTTTAAACGGTTTATTCACATACCATAAAATCCACTCTAAGTAAACAATCAATGATTCCCAGTATAATCACAAAATTATGCATTCACCACCACAATCTATATGAGGGCATTTCCATTTCTTCCCCAAAGAAAGAGGAAAAGGAGAAAAAAATGAAGAATAAAAATACAAAGATAGAAAAAAAAATAAAATGCAATGAAAAGGTCAGCGCACACAACCACCACCAAAAATCCCATATCACTCCCTTATATCCCCCTCTTATAGGCATTTAGCTTTGGTATATGCCTTTGTTACAATTAGTGGAGGCATCATTGGTATATTGCCTTTGTTACAATTAGTGGAAGCATCTTACAACTAAGCATCTTAACTATGGACTTTAGTTTGCATTTTTTCTCCCTCATTTAAAAACATTCTTATATTTGTACATTTAATCACATCATTGACCACTTTAGGTTTCACTAAGTTATACAATCCTTGTCTTTATCTTCTATCTTTCCTTCTAGTGTCATACATGCCCTTAGCCTTCCTCTTTCAACCATACTCACACTCATCTTTGTTTAGACTATTTATAATATTGTGTTACCATCACACACTATTATGCTATCCATTCCATTTCTGGATCTATACAATCAATCCTGTTGAAACTTCTGTACTCCTTCAGCATCAAATGCCTGATCTCTAACCTCTTGCTATCTCCTGATAACTTGTGTTCTCAACTCTCAAATTTTGGTCATCAATGTTAGTCCGTATTAGTGAGAACATACAGTACCCTTACTGATAATCTCCGTCTCTACACTCTTCTCCAAACCTCTCTCTTATTGGCCTATAGTGCTCCCTTTAGTATTTTCCTATCTGCCTGTAGTGCTCCCTTTAGTATTTCTTGTAGAGCAGGTATCTTGTTCACAAACTCTCTCAGTGTATGTTTGTCTGAAAATATTTTAAACTCCCTCATTTTTGAAGAGCAGTTTTGCCAGATATAGAATTCTTGTTTGGCAGTTTTTCTCTTTCAGTATCTTAAATATATCATGCTGCTGCCTTCTCGCCTCCATAGTTTCTACTGAGAAATCTCCACATAGTCTCATCGAGCTTCCATTTTATGTGTTGGATTGCTTTTCTCTTGCTGCTTTCAGAATTCTCTCTTTGTCTTTGACATTTGATAATATGATAATTAAGATAATTAAGTGTCTTGGAGTCAGTCCACTCAGATCTATTCTGTTTGGGGTACATTGTGCTTCTTGGATCTGTAATTTTCTGTCTTTCATAAGAGATGGGAAATTTTCAGTGATTATTTCCTCCATTTTTCTTTCTGCCTCCTTTTCCTTCTCTTCTCCTTCTCGGACACATATGACATATATATTCATGTGCTTCATGTTGTCATTCAATTCTCTGAGACCCTGCTCATATTTTTCTATTCTTTTCCCTATCTGCTCTTTTGTGTGTATGATCTCAGATGTCCTGTTCTCTAGTTCCCGAATCCTTTCTTCTGCCTCTTCAAATCTGCTGTTGTATGTCTCCATTATGTTTTTTATGTCTTCTATTGTACCTTTCATTCCCATAAGTTCTGCTGATTGTTTTTTCAAATTTTTGAGTTCTTCCTTATGTTTACCCAAAGTCTTCTTTATATCCTTCATCTGTTTTGCCTTATCTTTCCTCAACTCATTTATTTGATTTTTGAATTGATTTAGCCTGTTTTTGGAAGACCTTTAATTAGTTGTTTCAATTCTTGTATCTTAGTTGAAGTGTAAGTTTCTTCCTTTGACTGGGCCATATCTTCATTTTTCCTAGTGTGATTCATACTTTTTTGTTGTGTAGGCATCTGGTTTCCCTGATTATCCCAATCAGATTTTCCCAGACCAGACAGGCCCAGGTCTCAGGAGGAGGCTGTATTCAGTATCAGGTTTCCCTGAAGGTGATACCCAGAAGATTGTCAGACTTTCCTGTGAAGCCTCTAGACTCTGTGCTTTTCCTATTCTGCTCAGCATGTGGCACTTGTCAGCCCACAGCTCCCCACTGGTGTAAAGAGGTGCAGTTCCTTTAATTCTCAGTGGACCCTATCCTGGCCAGGGGCCGATGGTGTCAGAAGCCAAACTTAAGTTGTTTCTGCTTCCCTCACCTCAGGTTCTGGGGTTTGAATTCTCTGAGGGAGGGCAGCCACTTGATCTGAGCCCTACCCCTTTCCTTAGAGAAGATACACCCCCCAGGGTGTTCTCTTCTACACTTGAATGCCTCCTTTGTCTCTCTGACTCTCTTAATTCCACTCTTGCCTGGGTCAGCTGCTGATAATTGAAAATCCCTGAGGCGTTCTCCATTGAGCTACTTAGGATGAGAGGAAAAAAAAGGAAGAGTGAAAGCCCCCTTTCAGAACCAGTCCCCAGCCCCCCAGTTCACCAGGCAAGAACTGGAGTTGGTACCCAGTTCTGTGTGCCCCTTTTCTTGGGACACAGCCTTTTTCCAGTATTCTGAGCTCAGCCAAAAGCCTCTTTTTTTATTTATTTATGTGCTTTTTTAATCCGTCAGCCTTGCCTCCTCTCTTCCAGGAGAAAGTTCCAAGTCCCTTGCCTGCTTGCTCTGGTTTTATCTGTGCTCATAGCATGTATTCAGTAGTTCAAATTTGTTAATTAAAACCACAATCAGAGCTTGGTTGAGCTACATTCCCTTGCTCCTGGCAGGAACTGTTTCTTTTTCCCACAGTGAAGTTTTCCAACTCAGTGTGCCATGCTGGTGGGGGAGGGGTGCCAACTCCACAGTTTGGGGAGCTTTACTCACAGTTCTACGCTGCAATCTCAGCCATTCCACCCATTCCAGACTGGTGTATGATGTGTGTTTGGTCACAGATGCCCCCCACCATCAGTTGTTCCAGACTATTTTCTAGTTATTCTTGGCTATTTTCTAGTTGCTCTAGGGGACTTACTAAATTCCACATCTCCCTATGCCACCATCTTGCCCCACCTCCCTATGAAACACTTTCAAGTTGATTCAAAACCTGGGACAGGCTTCAACTCAACCAAGATGGTGGCATAAGATGTTCCTGGGTGCTGTTACCCCACATAATCTTTGAACAACCAAAAAAAAAAAAAAACTGGCAGAGCCATCTTCCTCAGAGTTACAGTAAATAGGTGAGGGCCAAATCAAGAAGATGCAGCTTTAAAAATGGTAGGAGAACCTCATGGCAACTTTGCTGGTCCTTCCCAAACCCCTGCCCAGCACAATTTGGAGCTAGTGTGTGCCTATGCTCCCATTGTAGGACCCTGGCTTTGTTCCAGAGGAAGCAGAGTAACCCTTAGGCACACACTGGGGTGCCTATATGTTGGTGCCAATCTATCAGGTGGTAGCCTGAAAGATTGAACCAGGAAACTTGTCTCTGTTTCACCCTCCCAGAACTTGCCCTGCAGACAGAAGCAGCTTGTGAACAGCTAAACCAGTATAAGAAATAACTAAGTCAAAGTGACCTAGGGCAAAGAATTACCTGCTTTAAGTCATACAATAGATTACCAGGAGGGGAAGAAAGTTTATTTCATAGGGAGTGGAGGGGGCATTTGATTTCCTTGGGGGAGTTCCTAAAGCCATGAGCAAGCACAAGCCCAAGACAAGACACAGGCTTGGAAAAGACATAGAGGATTCTGCACTTCATGTTCACCTCAGGCTGGACTTCTTGATAGGAAGGATATACTCTGAAGGAGCACACCAGCCAACACAGAGCCGATTTTCAAAGACTGAACGGTGTGTGTGACTGTGTGTGTGTGTGTCTATGTCTGTGTCTGTGTGTGTCTGTGTGCTTTGTTTTGTGTTTTGCGTTGGTTTGTTTTTTCAAGGAAAACTCTGTCATATCACTAGCTGGATTCAAATTTAGGGAACAGACAGTTCAGTTACTAAATCTCAGAGTTAACACTTTAAAATATTAAGATGTACACTGTACAACAAAAGATTACAAGACAAACAAAGAAACAGGAAATGATGGCCCATCCAAA